>NC_046333.1:123607027-123674527 GCF_000738735.6 Corvus cornix cornix | reverse complement strand
AGGGGGCACTGCTGAGAGACAGGGCAGGAGACGAAGTAGCTGAAGTAGGAAACCCAAGCATGCCTGCACCAGGAGATGTTAACGCTGAAAACAACAAAAATATGACTGTCATCAATGCACAAGGCAAAATACGTCTTGTAATAATCAGCATTTCTCAAGTGTTCTGGAATTACCTATGGCATGAATTATTTTTAAATGGCTTTTAGTACATTTCTGTGAGTTTTACAGCTTTAAATTCATAGGGTACAATCTACAGCAAAACCAACAGCTATTACTCACTTCATAATCCTGATTCTACCAGCATGGGTGTCCAACATGAACCTCTGCCTACAGTGCAGTCCTATGAAAGGCAGTGGAAGGCAACCCAGCTCCATTGGCAGGATCAGATTTATACCTGTAGAAATAACACTCTCCTTTTTTTGTTCATTTTCTTCTGTAGGCTCGGCAGTAGATTATTAGAAAAGAAGCATTAAGCACAGTGAGAGTGCTTCCCTCTAATTGATACTTTGAGAGATCTCTACTTTGTTGTTCATTTTAACTAATTTTTATCATGCCTCTGGGATGATATAACCCACACATCCTTCACCTAAGAAACCTGGTAATTATGGTGCTCACTACAAGTAATTAGATCTCAAATAAAAAGGAATCTTTATCCAAATTGCTGGGGGGAAATGCAATAATAATAAAGAAAGATGTTTAGGTAAGTAAATATCAACAGGAAATGACCATTCAAAACCTAACAGCAATCAGGTCAATGCTATTCATTACTGGGACACCACACAGCTTACATTTTCGTTTTTGAGAGTTGAGCTTTTCTTTACCACAACAATCAGGTCAATGCAGTCTTTGCTGGGAAATAAGCGTAATAGCACTAAAGTACTTTAACACAGGAACACTGCTGTTCTTGGTTTACTTGAAGCATTCAGGCACAACGTCCTCCACGTCATTAGAGAAAGGAACGTAAGGAAGGACTGGTTCTGTCTGGAGGGTGCATACACACAAGAAGTATGCCTCATAACTTAATGGAAGAAATCTTTTCTCTGTTTCAAGTACCAGATATAGTGCAGTGGCTGGTAACAGTCTATTAAAAAAGCAGCTTCTGTGAGATGTATAGTTGGTCAGAAAATTAAATGATAGCACAGGGTAGGAAAGGCGACTGACTGTAAGAGGCTGTACATTACACCCATTGTCGTTTTTTCAGGCAAGTCAGTTTGCTAGAGAAAAGAGCACACAAAGTGTGTCATGCACATGGAACTGTAAAAGTGAAGTTATGTCAGGAACAGTCTACTAGTGCACAGATAAGAGAACAATAAATGCAGGCTCTGTAATGGAGGCTAGATAGGTATTAGCCACAAGGAAGCACTAATGGAGTGAACAAGAATAACGTTTAAATCATCAATATCCAGGTGCTTAGCATTACTTAAGAATAAAGCAATTAGGATTCAAAGGGAATAATTATCAGATTTCACAAAGAGGCCATTTAATGTTTGTCACTGTGTCATTACTCCAATTTAATGGTAGGGGAACACTAAGGAGTTAAAATGCATTGTGAGCATGAATTAGTACAGTGAAACAAGTCACAACAGCTATAATTAAAAAGTGGGTAATTGCCAGAGTTACTGCACAATAATACTGAAGATGCTATTACTTGCCCCTATGCTTCCAACAGGAAGTACCAGGCAATTGTGTGTGGAGCCTGCTGAAAATATATGAAATGATAAATAGCGTGGATTGAAAAAACTTGAGTGATGCAGTTAGTGTGAACTGCTGCCCCATCTTTGTCATGGTTATTTGGGCTTGCCACCTACTTAGGATTTTTCCGATTTTGTTTTATTCTTAACGTCTTCAACCCTTGTACATTTTGCTGTCTTCAATCTAAGCACACTGATGATGCCCAGAACAAGCAAGATCTATTCAATTTTCCAGATATTCTTTGGAATGTTTTGAAATACACAGAATTCAGTCTAATATCCAGACAGATTGCTTTAGAAAAGTGCAATCCACTTGTTTTACTGGAAGTTAAATGTAGAACTGAGGGTTTCCAAAACTAAATGAAAAAAAACTGATGAAGCTAATGGTCAATTTACAGACATGAGAGATACAGAGTGCAAAATGCACTAATCATGAACAAACATTCTAATCCTGCTAACTCTTTTAAGTGGCTATCAAAGAGGAGAGACTTCTCTTTCACTTGGAGGAACTGGAGGGCTAAAAATATAAAAATGAAACTGCTACCAATGGGCCAAAAGCAAAGAGAGAACAGAATTTAATGCACTAATAATAATGGAAGCCATTGCTGCTGAATCAAATTCCTCTCTTGATAAGATTTCAAAACCCACTAAGTACATACTACCCAGTGATGTGTGCATTCTTGGAAAAAGCTGCTGTGAATCTTCAAGGCAGCACAGGATTAAGTGATGTGCAAAGAACCTATGGTAATGATGATGACATTAAAAGGTTCATAGAACCAATATTAATAGCTAGAAGCAAGATGAAGCACTAGCTTTCTGCAAGGGATCATAGGCAAAAACACAAAGCTAAGAAAAAAAAAGAGAATGTGGATTTTAAGAACAGATGAAAACAGCAGGTGAACTCTTCTATCTACAGTCACCTAGAAAGTAAGGAGCTTGAAGAACAAAGATGAGCTGGAACTAAAATTCTGTATGAATTAGAATTCCACCAAATAACTCCTTATTAGGAATTATGCTGAGCAAACACTGCAGTAATTTTCAGACCTTGCTCAGCATTTGATGCCCATAAGATAGTAAAATTACATTATCTAGAAAAATGTATCCCACAGGTGAGAGGATTGTGACATAATCTCAGAACTACACAATAATTCTGACATTAAAACCCACTTGTTTAAGAAAAAAATAACTGAATTTAAAGTTAATAGATCCTTTTATTCAGAAATGAAGCTATCTTATTTCACAAAATCTAATAATATTCACAAATAATAATCTAGTTTAAGCACTATATAAAGAAGATAAAATGAACTGTAGCTTGAATCATTCCATCTTTTGTGAATTAGCATTATTTTCAAGTGTTTCATTTCAAACCTTTTGTAAAAGCAAGTACTGCATTTAAAAAAGCATAGTATTTTCCAAAATTTAGCTGAGTTTTCTGTATTTTGGAAATCCGTAAAAAATTCTGGATGGACGAACATGGAAGTGGAATCCCTTAGAAACTCGTATTAACCAGTGAAACTAATCAGGGTTATTTCTTTGTCTAGCATGAGGAAAGAGAATCACAAAAGAGAATTTTAAGTATGATGTTTACGATTAGGTTTCAACAGTTCCCTGTCTGAGTAAACACATTCATTCTTTCAAATTGAGGATCTTACTAACGTTAACATTGTCCCTTGAACAAACATGTAGGACAGAATGGATAGGCTTTGCTACAGGAGAAACAGTTACCAACGCTGTAAGCATCAGTGAAAACAAGTAAATATTTCAATATAAGGGATCCCAGTGAGGCTTTTTCTGAAGTGCATTTTTGGGTTTGGGTCCTAGAGAGAAGAAATTACACACTTGCAGGGGAATTCACAAGAAGCAGACTTGAACTGTAAGATAGTGAGCCATCAGGGAGCTTCAGCAAATCCTTCATGTAAAGAATGATGCAGAGCAATTGTCCTGCTGGCTGAAAATACACATGCTGCTAGAAGAGCTGTTGCCAAGGAAAAGCTTGCTTGGAAGCTTGCTTCCAAAAAGATACTTCTTAAACGGTTCTTAGCATCAAATATGAATGTGAGCTATCAGACAGAGCAGGGTAGAGAAGAAAATGGAAATGGGTTAATTAGGTGCAGAAAATACTAGTGTTGAGTACATGCTGGAGCACATCTAAGTACATTACTGTTTTTCTATGATGAATGATTAAAATAATCTTTTTTTTTTTTTCTTTCCACTCACTATCACTGCTCCATTATGTATCATTAGGGAATGGAGATTTATGTATGCAAGTATTTTCCAGGCAACAAAAGGGGGATGTAGGGGGTATTTAGCATATGGCAGAAGAGAAAGTTAACAAGATTCTAGTAGCTGGTTTACACAGAGGGCTTTGCCCACAATGGGCTAATTAACCTTAAGAAAATGAAAGATGAAAGAGGGTAAAAATCCATCTCAATTGGCAGTGCACTGTGCATGATATCAACGAAGAGATAGTTGGTGAAAATTAGAAAATCTGAATATGGAATTGTTATGGAACAGTTGGCCTGTAATCATGCCTTTTGTATTATTAACAGGACAATTTACAGACTTTGAGGCTACATTGATACTAGTGAGTTAAAGAGTATCAGTGAACATTTCCCAGAAACTGAGAGTAAACCATCTGTAAAGTTAAACAGTAAGAATGGTTACGGACACTGTTTTGGCCTGGGCCAACTAGCCTCCTCACAAACAACTCCTGAGCACAGCTGAGAGGCTACCATGGGTCCATGATCATTCCCCGGACACACTTTGCATGGGAACTTCCTGGTGTTGAACTAAAAGAATATATTCCCAAATAAATTTCTTTTAGCAGTATAGATAAAGCCTGAGTTTTCTGAAGCCCTTTTTACCTGAAGGTCAACCTAGCCAAAGCTATTCAGCAAAGTTATATAGAGAAACCATATCTATAATTTTAATGAACAACAACCAGCCATTTTAGGACCAGGACACTGTATGCCATTAAGAAGGAAATACAGCAACTTTATATTTCCTTTATATGCAATCTCTGTGCCAATAACTATTTGACAAAAGCCAGAGGGCACACAGCCAGAGACTCCATTGTGGAAGGAAAGCTTCTCTGATCCAATGAAGAGAAAAACAAGATGCTTTGACCACCACTTAGGGAAACAATAACATGATCATCATCAATCAAAGTAGACCTGGGTAGTAGAGAAGACATTGCTACAGTCTCAGTATGTCTAATAACACTGGTGATTAAGCCTCTACTTTATGTGCCAAAGTATGTTGCTTTCTAAAGCAAAGTTTAGAGATCAACAGCAAGTGGGATTACTGGATAGAATGAGATGAGGGGTCTTAACCAGCTTACTAACTCTTCTCTGCACATATTTGATATGAATATGCAAAGCTAGAAGATGAATGGGAGAGCTTCAGTCTGCAAGGCTGCAGTCACAATGAACCTAGACTGCAAAACTGGAGCCTAGTTCAAGAAATAAATTAGGTTCATTCTTTGAGGACCAAAAAAATCATGCTGCAGAAAACTTGATTCCTTAGCATCAGTGAAACTTATTGCAAGAAGAAGTGCTTTCCAATGTGAGCAAAACCCAGAGTCAAATGAGAGTTAAAACTGTCAGTAAAATGAGTTAGATGTTCTGTTAAAAGTGCAAGCCCAAATGAAGTGGTACATGTCTGCAATGACTTTATAAACTCCTGGAATTTGGATTACAATTGAAACTGCCTTTACAAATCACCTTCAACAAACCCTTTTATATTTTAGCAAGCAATTATTCAGAAATATAACAGAGGGTCCTGGTCAGCATTTTATGTTAAATATTTATTCTGGATTAAACAACAGGTTGGAGTGGTCTAAGGGGTGAACCAATTGCCTGATGAACTGATAATGTGAGAATCTATTTTGTGCTTCATGAGATATTACATTAAATATTTGCATACAAAAATTTCCATACAAAATTCTAACCCATGTTTTGACTAAAAGAGTATCATTCAAAACAAACAAATAAGTGTAACAATTATATATTTCTATTGCTTTTGTTAGAAAAACCTAGTATGGGCTAAAAATATTTCTCTCTCTCTCTTTTTTTTTTTTTTGAGAAGTCAGATATATCATCCAGGCTACAGCAACAGTAGAGAAATGTACTGAGTATACCTCACAGGAGTACTTTTTAGCTATCCACGACAGTCTAATAAGCATGATACAAATGCATAATATGCTTTGCCTTAGAAGGGGATGGTGACTGTGCAAGATGATCAAATTAATAAAATGAGAAAATCATCCCCTTATAGACTTACTGTTTGAACTTTGTGGAAATCCAGGTAAGGAGGATGGACCATTCATTCCAGGCAGAAGAACAGGAGGAAGGCCAGGGAGTCCTGGATAAGCTGCTGGCAAACTGATACCATGAAGAGAACTGCTGTCCATCATGCCTGGCTGCTGTACTGTTAATCCTAACACATCAGTAGCCTTCTTTATGCGATCCAATTCTTGCTGTGCCATCAGCTGTCTAACCGTTGTAGGAGCTAAATAATCTTTCTCCCGGTCTAGCTGACTTCCCACAGTTTCTCTCACTTTTGTAATATGTTGTTTGGAAAAGATATGATCTCTTATGGACAAACGTGCAGAATATTTCACGCCACATAGAGAACATTCTGGCTTTGTCCCATCAGGTCCAGTCTGATTTATCATGAATGGTTTCCCTATGTTAATTTTGAATTTCTTTTCTTTAGCCCGGGCATTCTGAAACCAGACCTGAACCACACGTTTGGGCAAACCAATCTCATTCCCTAGCATTTCACATTCCTGCATGGTTGGAGTTCGGTAGTCACTAAAGCAAGCCTTGAGAACTTTAAGCTGAAGGTTACTCATTTGTGTTCGGAAACGTTTGTGGCCTGGCCGATCACTGTTTTTGGATTTAAAGGGATTGCTAGCTCCAAATGGGTTAGGTGAACTTGGATCAGCTATGCTTGAAGTTTCACTGCGATCGGCGTTATCATCAGGGTCATCAGTAATGTAATAACTTTGGTCATGGTCGCCATCTTTTTCACTGAAGTGTATTGAAGGGCTTGTTAGGGAAAAGAGAAATTTATCATCAGTGTTCTCATTTGTAGGTGTAGTTGCTGCTTTTGGTAATGTGTCATTCACGAGCGGTTTTGGTTCTTTGGGGGGTGATGCAGGTTTTGCATCCCCTGAACTGCCAGTTGTGCTTTCCATTTCATTGTTCCCCTCATCCCCTGTTGTGGCATCACTAATTGCTGTATTAATTGATGAAGTCTCATCAAAGTCAGTCTTGTTTTGATCATATCCAGAGTCAGCAGGAGGAGCATTCAAATTTTCTATATCCTCACTAGACTCTGCTTTAAAAGAAGAAGGACTTAAAAGGTTCTTCGGTGACATTTCTGCAGTTTTGCTAACAGGGGTTGATACAGTGGAGGCTAATTCATTTTCACTTGATAATTCAGTTTTTGCTAATGACAGTGATGGGTAATCAAAAAATATGTACTTTTGTGGACTTTCTCCTCCATCTTCATTTGATATCAAAGGACTCGGAGGCAAACTATAACCGGCCTGTTTTCCTTCATTCCAATGTCGGGAGCGGATGTGACTTTCTAAAGCTGATTTTGCTTTAAACAGAGCTCGACAGAAAGGACATCTTTTATGGGACTGGGCTGGACCAACTGCACGGAATTGTCCCTTTCTTTCTCGGGCTCTTGTGTTCTGAAACCAGACTTGCACGACTCTCTTTTTCAGTCCCACTTCACGTGCAATATGATCTAGCATCTTTCTGGTGGGATTGGAATCTAGCAGATACTTTTCATAGAGTATTTCCAGCTGCTCTGGAGTAATTGTAGTTCTTAAACGCTTGTCACGATGTTGATCTTCTCCACTGTTTCCTCCTTCCTTCTCACTACAGTTATTGTCTTCTTTATCATCTAGTTTTCGTTTCAGGGAACCAGAAACTGTAGCAGGGTGTGCTGTATGTGATGAGCCAGTTTGTGGTGGCATCTGAGTAAGAGAACTGTTAAGTAACTGTCCAGTCATCAAAGGATTATTTGGGTCAAATATCATGTAGGGCATATCCATTGGTCTTTCTAAAAACTGGGAGTGAAGAAATTGGTTTTGGGCTGCTAGGAAATGCATGTGCTGGTGCTCTTGCCAAAGTTCTAGAGTTGGAAAGGCAACTGTACACTGATCACACTGATACTGTAATAACTGAGGAGGTAGACTGTTCTGTAGAGAAGTCATTGAAATTGGCAATGGACTGGAAGGAACAGGTGTGTTTTGTGATGCAGAAGGAGGTCTCCCTACAATCTGGGATTGCTTTTGTTGCGGTGGTTGAGAAGCTGAGGGCTGGGGGTCAGAAGATGTTACTGGAGTGGACTGTACTGGTTTGGTGCTTTGGGAAGTTGTATCTGTTTGCTTAGAGGTGGTTTCATTTTGTTTTGGTTTTTCTGTGGACTCCGGTTTAGGAGAAGCCTTCTCAGGTTCTGGTTTGGGTGATGGAATCAAAGGAGTACTAGAACCAGAGCCAGAGCTGGCTGCAGTGACTGTCAGGCTTTTTGACGAGTCATTTTGGCCAGAAACTGTACAGTTCTTATACACTGTTTGATCAGAGGCATCCATAGAGTCTTCAGTTTGGCTTTCATCTTGAGCATCATCATCTTCATCTTTGTAACACTGCTTTTTCTGGTGTGTAATTAAATCAAAGATCCTGGGAAAAACCACACTGCACTTTTTGCACTGATACTGCATGTTACTGGTTCGGATGTAACGCTCATTCGTCAGTTCCCTTTTCTCATTGTCTTTAGTTTCAGCTTGATTCTCATAACTTTTGCGAGCTTTTTGTCGTGCATTTTGGAACCATACGACAATAACTCGAGTAGGTAGGTTAAGCACAGTTGAAAGCTGTTCGATTTCATCATCCTTTGGATAAGCATTTGTGTCAAAGAAGTCTTGGAGGACACGAAGCTGGTAGTCAGTAAATCGAGTCCTGGATGACCTCTTGCTGAAAGATGCATCAGACTTGTAGGGTTCTACAGCCGAAGGTTGAGGGTCTATTCTGATATCTTCCAATACGGTTATAGGAGGGTTGCTGAAGTTATATGGAGAATCCTTATTTCTCTGTCGTTCTTTAAACAGCGTATTTCGAAACCAGTGCTTGATAACTTTCTGTGAAAGACCAGATTTCTCAGCCATTTCTTGGATCTGCTCTTCACTTGGAGAATTGTTAATATCAAAATAAGCCCGCAGGATTTTTAACTGGTCATCTGTGATCCTTGTACGTGGACGCTTGAATTGAGAGTGCCGCAGGAAATTGGGATCTAATCCCAGCTGCTGCTGGCAAAGCTGGGTAAGATCGGCAGATAAAGTATCCATTGGTGGCAGCTGGAGGGCGAGCTGAGGAGGCAGTGCAGGATGTTGCACTGGCTGCATCATAATTGGAGGGAAAAGTGGGAGATCAAGTGAAACGGGAAGTTGGACTTGAGGTGGGGCTGATGGTGGTGGTGGTGGAGGGGGTGGAGGTGGTGGTGGAGGAGGTGGTGGTGGAGGTGTAGGTGGTGGAGCTTGCAAAGGTGTAGGAGTTGTGTTTTGAATTTTTCCAGCTCCAGCTGAAGAAGGCTGAGAAGGAGTTGGAGGAGGAGGAGGAGGAGGTGGTGGAGGAGGTGGTGGCGGAGGTGGTGGTGTTTCTGGAGAAGATGGAGAAATTGGATAAAGTTTGTCATATGCCTCCCTGTACTGTCGGGCAAATTTTTCTAACGCTCCATATGGAAAAAAATGTCCATGCACATGTTCTTGATGACTCTTCAGAATAAGAATGTTGGAAAAAAGCTTACTGCAGGTTCCACACTCCAGTTTGTCTGTGTTTTCACCATCCCCAGTCTTGCTTTTTTTCTGCACTTTTTGTCTGTTCTCATTGTACTGGATAACTAACTCAAACCCGAAGTTCTCCAACAAAGCCTTGGCTGCATTCCCCCTTGCTCCAGAAGCTATTCTGGGTGGTGGGATGGCTGGTTCTGAGCATTTTGGCTTCTTCATATCTTTGTTTTCTTTTAGTCCTTCATTCTCATTAGTAAATTCTTGCTTTGGCTTCTCGTGTTTTTCAGAAACTTCTTCTGACTCCTTATATGATGGCATATCCTTTATCAGCTGGCAGTCTGTACTTACTAAGGTATTTTGCTCTGCTTTCATCAGCTTACTACTTTGCTGCTGCTGCTTTTGGGACTGAAGTTGGGGTTGGGTGGACTGATACTGCTGTGCCTGTTGCTGCAGTATCTGTAGCTGGGTTTGGCCAACATGGTGCTGAGTTTGTATCTGCTGCTTCAAATCTTCAAGCAGTGATCCTGTCATACCAGCCATTCCAGGCATACCGAAAGTGGCAGAACCAGGCAAACCCAGATCTGGGCTTAAGCTAAATTCTGTCCCAGGTATATAGAATGGGAAAAGGAACTGAGGCTGTTGAAACTGGAGCAGTGCTTCTGGTGTCATTGGAAAGTGAGGCAAAAAAGCTGGATTTAGAAACTGTGGTTGAAAGAACGCAGCTTGTTGTTGCAGTTCATGCTGTAGTTGCATTTGAAGTTGTGCTGGTGACTGGGGTGGGTGATGTGTAGGCTGAGCAGAAATTAATTCAGAAGCTTGCTTTTTATTTAATTCTTTGGCATCTAAGTGTGTTTCTTTGCTGTTAACTGCTGGTAAGCTCATAGATTCTAGCATTCCTTGGCTGGGGCTATTAACATTCCCTGCTACACTATTTCCGCTACTTATATTACCACTTGGTTCTAGTTTTGCAGCCCTTGCCTTTGTCTGATGAAGCACAGATCTCATATGGATTTCCAATGTAGAACTTTGGCTATATGCAACATTGCAAATGCTGCACTTGTAGGGTTTGTTGTCAGTGCTGCTGTTGGTTTCTTGAGGGACAGGACTTGATGCTTCCTGCAAAACCTTTTTGAGTTTATGCAGATGGGACACCGAGTTATAGTGGACCAAGAGAATGTTCTTTTGGGTGAAAGACTCTTTACACACTGTACACTTATATGGGCGAGATGGATCTAGAAATTTTTCCATAGTAAAATTTGGCCCTTTTCTAAAAGGTAAGGTCCGCTTTGGTTCTGAGCTCATATCATCTGGAATAGAGCTACTATCACTTCCTACAGGACTTGCTTTACCTTCCTGGTCCATCTCATAATCTCTTTCTATTTCCTGTTCTAGTGCATGATCATCTTGTGCCATACTTTCACCTTCTGCCCAGAGTTCACCATTGACAGGTAAAGATGCACACAGCTGCTGAAGCTCAGCTTCATTGAGTTCAGGGTGGCCTGCTTCCAAGTGTTTTTTTAAAGCCTGGAATGTACGGAAACTGCGTTGGCAAAGGCTACACATGGTAGCCGCCCGAATAGCGTGATACTGGGAATGTATCTGAAGCTTCTGCATAGTCTTAAAAGCCAAGCTACAATGGTTACAACGGTACTTATAGACATGGCGGTCAGAAACAGACAGCTGTTGCTTCTTCTGCTGCTCATTTAGCTGGTCTGTCATAGAGTCAGTGGTCTTTGTATCTTTACTGCTGCTCTTATTCCAATCTGGTGTTTCAGTAGATTCCTTAGGTGGCTTCTGTTCCTCAGTCTTAATTTCCATTCCAGGTTTTGATTCATCGATCCCAGGGGTACCTTTCTCATCCACAGGACTTTCACCTAATTAAAGAAAGTGAAGTGTCTTTTACACAAGTAGAAGAGAAAGCACACATTTTAATTTATTTTTTCATCAGAAATCAAGAAAGGCGTCTAGCATGCCATGTTTCGGCTTAGCAAAATATAACAACCTGTCCTTGTCCCAGAAAACAAAGGAGGACAAACAGGAGGTTAAAAAAAGGAAAAAACCCATACACAACTGGCAGTGGCATCTGGCCGAGCAATGGCATATGGCTTTCCTTTGCCAGAAGGTAGGAGTTTATTGGTACAATGGGAGCACCAAACAAGAAATAGAAATAAACAGTAGGAAAGAGGGAAAGAGTAGAAAAATGGGGACAATAGGTAGGACAGATGATTAGAAAGAAGATGATAGTGGTTGGAGAAGAGAGGGAGAGGCATGCTGTGACAGGTAGCAAAGTTTACCAGTGCATAATACAGTGAGTGTCCAGGATCAGAAACCTACTATTAATTAAGGAAATTAAGACAAAATCACTTACCTAAAATTCCACATCAATGGTTAAAGTGTCACTGTTTTTTGGGACTGGGTCTTATTTGCTGGTTAAACGAGGAGGATCTTGCCCTCAAAGTGGCTAGGCACTGCTGTTTGATTTTACCTCCACCAAAAGCAAACAGTCTGGCATACATGTGCATTCTACTAGCTCATCCAAATTCAGACCCTTTGCTACATTTATCTTTTTACGTCTGTGGCTATAAGCAAGCCAGAAAAAGATTCCCTTTACTAAGTAACAAGTAGTTTATTTCTAAATGCCCATACCTAGCTTTGACATGTCTGGGCTTTTTCTTGCATACCTGGATATTTCCCAGATCCCTCAGCTGTAATGGTTGCAGGTGTGTCACGTTCAGATTTCTCTGAAGCAGCTGCTGGCAATAGCATACTATTGGGCATCATGACATCTGGTACAGGAACCTTTGAAAACCAAGAATATGGTATTATTACAGAAAAAGTCCCACTATTTAGTACTACACAACAGTATAAAATTATAATTCAAAAGATCCACCATATCTGGATGACTTTCAGTACTAAATCAGGATCCTGATTCAGTCCTTGATAATGGTTTCTGAAAAATCACAATCCAGAGCATAATGTGTCCCTTGGTGGAGAATCAACTCAAAATAAGCCACAATAAGGGGATGCTACAAAACTATATGCACTCAATATTCCATTGGTCTCAATATCACCACAAAGAAGGTTTCGGTGACTTTGCCAGGGTCATCAGATTTATCAGGGAAATTTTCCTAGGATATCCTCCAAAGACAAAGATCATGTTGAGATATGGTGACCAGTCAGTCCTTCACTGTGGGCATTCCCACTTTTCTTCACCTGTATTTTTTTTTTACACAAATGCTGGACATTCCATGAACATTGAAAGAAAATTGTGTTTATTCCAATATAGAAGTAACAACGTATTTCCATTTAAAATTAGATTTTTTCTTTTTCTTGCCTTCAGGTTCTTATGTGTCTTCTTCAGATTGCTTTACCTGTTGTGTTACACTTTCAAATTTAGACAGAAGTCTTTGAAAGATGTACTCTTAGTCTGGTAGGACTTGGTTTAGCTGAGTTGACATGAATATTTGTTCAAAATGTCATGTTTATATTTTGCTTTGATCCTTAAAACATATTCATATCAGAAATATAGGACTGTTCTATTAAGTCTCAGCAAGTTAAAGTTCAAGTTCCTGCACTGCCAGATTCTGTCTAAAGGACCTTGGGTAAATCAGTACACACTGTGCTGCAACTCCTCTAACAGAAGCATAGGACTTTCTTCATGCAGAGGTAGAAAGATTATGCACAGAAGAGATTTCTGAGTTGTAAATAAGTAATGGAAGCTACATTCCTTATCAGCTAGGAGTAGAAATAGCTTTTGTTCCTCTAACACTGGATACATAAGAATTACATATATATATACACACACAAATTGCCTCTTGGAAAAAATATTCTAAACATTTAAAAAAACCCCTGGATTTAGTATATTTGTGATTTAAACATGGCATTAACAGCACCCTCTCATAGGACTAATGACTTTGAGTTTACTTGGGAGGGAAGGACTTTTAAAAAAAATTATGTAGAGAACTGTAAATGTCCCAGAGAAGAAAAATTTGCTATAAATACTATTTATTTTGTTGTCAGAGGGTTCAATTATGGACAGAGCATATTAGTGTTAGTAACGATGACAATTTCAATTATGCAAATTATGTTTTACAGTCTTTTTCTCTGGGAAACATTGGGGCTTTTTCCCCTCTCAGAAACATTGGGACAACTCCCCAGCACCCGATGAAGAAAGATTTCAAAATTGCTTCATTATCAGCATAGAGGGAATCATGAAGAACTTGAGAAGAAAGCTAATGCTGCTCAAAATGGAGGGGGAGATTTTCCATATTTTTCCATTTTTCTAAAAGGGTCTGTGAAAGTTAAATTTCTACTGCATTTTCCTTTCAGTGGGCCAAAATTACATGGTCTGTCAGAGCTAATTAGTAGAAAACCAAGGAAAAGAAAAGAAGATCCCCAAGTGTGTATTTGCTCATCAGCTCTAAGCACAAAGAACTCTAGACTTTCAGTCAACAGCTCTCAATTCTTTCTAATATTTTTGCCACTTGGTAGGTCTATAACCACAACCATATAAATGAAGGAGTCTTTTATGGATACAGAAATAAGTACACAAGGAGTTGGATCACTGAGATTTCCAAGTACATTTCCATCTAAGAAGGCACGGCAACCAGAGTCAGTGCGTCTCAGGAGGTCTGTTTTGTAACTGAATTTGTGCTCTAATAACAAATACATACTAGGCCTGATTGTGGTTTTACTGACATTGTTTTGACTGGATATTTGAACTGCTACTTCACAGCGAATTTCATGTAATGCAATGCACAGTTGAGGTATACACAGGAATCCTTCTACACTTGGGAACGACATTCTTCAGGGAGTTCCTATTATTTTACAAATGGAAGTCACAATACTTCTGAGACCTGGATATTATTAGACCAAACTTTCAAAGTCATGCACTTAGAGACATGGACTGGCTTGACCTTTCCAAGGTTAATGTCAATGAGGAATTAGAGGCTTTTTGCATCTGTGAAATCCACCTTCAGCCCTTTTCCCAAGGGATAGCAGACACTGGATGAGCTGACAAGAGAACCTAAGAGTCCTGACCCACTCCCCTCCTCAGGCTACCTGAATACTACGTCACAACAAATACATTGCACACAGGCCCAAGTATGTTTGTGTAGCATGTGCAGCAGTATTTGAAGCACTTACTGTCATGAGCAGTTTCTCCACACAGTCAGGGGACACACTGTGCAGATGGGTCAAATGAAGCTGGAGATGCATTTTGTTGCTGAGGACATCTTGGCAGAGGGGGCAGCAGATAACAGGTTGCATTGAATGCTGTGACAGGACATGCATCTGGATACGATTTGGGTCCCTACCATTGTAGTTACAGTAAGGACATTGATAGAACTGGAAAAAAATCAAGTTAAGATGCAGGCTATTAGTCAATGTGCTTTTTATAACTTGCTGATATAGCTATTTTAACAGCATATCATCTCTGTTTCATTCTTGTGTTATTTGAAAAAGAGTTCTAGAATGCAATTAAATTGTTACATTTCCTTTTACCTGCTCATGACAAAATTTATTGTCCTCTGGAGGCTTTGATTTTTTAGCTGCACCATCCTCTTCTTTTGCCAGAAGAAGCTGTTGTGCCCCTACCACAGTGTTCACTTTTGGTTCCTTCTCTGGTGTGACTATTCCTGTTTTGAAAACATAATTTTTAAAGAACATATTTTAAACTTTAAAATATCCTGGTTTAAAAGAGGCTCTGACTTCAAAGGTCTGTATTGTCTTTGAGGGTCTTTTTTTGTTTGCTTGCTTGTTTTTTAAACTCTGAGGAAAAATAAAGTTGAATAAAACAACTCTGGTACGCACAAAGGTGAAAATACGCTTTTATCCTTGATACTCTATAAATACATTTCAAAATGGACTCTTCTCTACTGTTTAGATAACCCTAGGTTGCCTTTAAAGATTAATCAATAATGTTCTTTCTCTAGCAGCTCAGTATGAATTTGTGTATTACATTAAAACAAATCAGCTTTTGCTTAAAAAGCCTGTTTTCCAAAATAATTAATTTGCTGCTGTTTAATTACCCTCTCTCTTTTCTAAACTGTCTGAGCAATATAATTATTGTGCTGTTTTGATAACTCCTGCCTGGTTACTATTCTGAAGCTAAATATAGCGAGGCTTTAAAAGAAATACTGTGGAGAATAGGATTTCAGAGCTAACTTAATATTAATTATATACAAAGATCAGTCATTTGGGATTGCTTTAGATGTTTACACTGTGAATTTTTATAGTCTGGCATTTGTGATCAAAACCAGAATATAATTGTTTTCTATAGATAGTTGTACTATTAAGTATTAAATACTATACTTAATATTATGCCTGAGCTAGCTGTGTAATGTGGCCCAGTCTTGCACACATCAAAGAAAAGAGTGCAATTCTAATTTCCCAGTCCATCAGAAAATTCTTTCCAGCGTCAATTTGCCAGATAATCTCTTCTGCTAGGCTGGATATTACAAGAGCATTGGGTAGGCATGTCACATACATCTCACGACAAACACAAAACCTCATTTACCAACCATTCCAATCTCATCATAGTGCGGCATCATCTGACCTTTTTTCTGCTGTTTATTATGAGTATTTCTAATTTTAACTTTCAATTTTCACCATCTTCCAGTCAATTTGCAACTAAATTATTTCCAGGGTGAGGACACTATCACTGGACACTGGGTGCAAATACATCTTGAAATGCAATGAAGCTAAACCATTGATTGCTATCAGACCCAACGTAAATATATAGTCCAGGGGTAATCTGATTGTATGCTGTGCATGAAGATTTATCTTGATTTTTTTCAATCCACATAAGGTTCATATAAATGAACAAATTGCACCTCATTGCACAATAACCTAGGATTAATTTAAAAATAAGGTCATGGACATTTTGGCAACAAAGTAAACATGAACAAAGAAAACACAAAATCAAGAACTTTTTATTATTGTTATTATTTTCATATAGACTTTGTGCAGTGATCTTATAAAGACAACATTAAAGAGAAGCAAAATAAGAGAACAGTTTTCAAGGTAAATATCAAATCCTCCTGGTAAAATAATAATCAATTGAAAACGGAATCATACAGGGACATTTTCTGAAGGGCACTTTTTTAAAAAAACCCCATAAAACATATTTTATGACTTACACATTAATGGTGCTTTCCCCACACACTGATTTTCATACCTAAGTTGTTAATTATTTCTTTGTGGTGTAATTTAGGCCAGTGATTTTTGCATGTTCTAGCTCAAATTAAAGCTTATTCATGGTGTATTTCCCTATTCAATATTACCAATTCATCATCATTGATTTATCACCTGAAAAAGTCCCTTTCTGGAGCCCCCTGAATTTTTGCACTCTCAGGAACAGATCCTGGAGGCCTCTTTTAGACTGCTCAGTCACTGCTGGGCCAACAAACCAAAGGACTCCCTATGCTTAAAGGTAAAATCTAAGTGATGAAATCACATAAGGCACCATTTTATTACTCACTTTGCTTTATGACTATTAATAGAGTACTCCCTGGCCTATCTATATTTACATATTATTCAAGTATTTCAACTGTGAGAATTATGGGAAGTAAAACAGTGACATACGATATTAAGAGAGAAAGGTTATTTCTTGGGTTTTAGAAAGGCAGATTCAAATTATTAACCTCTTTTCATTTCCAACTGTCAAAAACTTCTCTACTGTTTCTTACCTTATTAATATGTCACTTTTAAAATATCCTTTTTAAAGACAAATGGACCAGAATCTCAGCTGATGTAAACGGACACTGCTATACTGGAAGCTGAATTTAAAACACAAAATGAAAAAATTCCACCTTCTCTTCCCCTCATCACACTAGATTGTTCTCAACTGGTTGTTACAAAAATTATGAACCAAATTCTCCTTCAAAATTTTGTGGAAATGCATCTAACTGTGTTTTGGCAGTGATATTTAACTGCTAGTGAAATTTATCTTGAAGTGCACTCTGTGTGCGCCTGGGCACACACAAGGTTAATATTACACATCATCTTCCACCACAGGATGGAATAACTTAATTACTTCAAAGGGCCTATAATACTCATGAAACACATAGTTCTTGTTTCTATAAAAACAAGGGGGGTTTTTTGGTTAAATTTCTTTTGTGGTTAATATAATAAAACCATAGAGTTATAAAACACTGTGCTGGGGTCAATAAATGCATAACAAAGCACAGCTTTTTACAATGTTTACTACGATATTTATATAAACTGTCAAAGTTTACAGAGGCTTTGTTGTTTTTGTTGTCGTTTGGCTCTGGATTCATTCAACCCCAAACACTGTTACTTCTTATATGACTGAAGTTGCATCTGGCCAATAGTAATGTAACTGAGTCTGGAACTTCTGGTGAGCTTTAAAGAATAGAAAAAGGGTGGCTGATTTTGCCCTCTGGCACTGGGGAGTCACTTGCCCCTGCGCACGGTGAAGATCAGAGTCCCCGAGCCACAGTGAACATGCCAAAAGCAGCGTTCAGCTTTTTATGCAATGATCCAGCTACTACAGCTCAGTCCCTTGTCTCGCTATACCAATGCTCTGCTTTCCACGTTGAATTTGCTGTTTTAGGGAGCTTTTGTAGAAAAGCTGTAAACACCTCTGGTCTTATAGAAAGGGTATCAAAGGAGAAGGGAGAGAGAAAATGTTACAGTCTTGAGCATGCTGTGTGGCACTCTTTTCATAGCTAGATGTTCCACTGCCATGCCATTCTTACCAGGCAGCTGTAGGAAAAGACTAAATCCAGTGGTTATTCATGTTTTAAATACTCACTTTTTATTCTTGAGACACATTATTTGTAGGTTTGTCGCTTTTTTGCAATTGTGAAACACAACTGCAATTCTTTTTATAATATAAAATACGCAGCTTATTTTAGATGAATAATGTAATTTCAATACATTTAGCTCAAAAAATAAGTTTAATTATAAATAAGTGCCATGGAATAGACTAGTCAATGATTGCCTGTCAG
Source organism: Corvus cornix cornix (assembly GCF_000738735.6). Taxonomy (NCBI): domain Eukaryota; kingdom Metazoa; phylum Chordata; class Aves; order Passeriformes; family Corvidae; genus Corvus; species Corvus cornix. The sequence goes on along the minus strand of NC_046333.1, from coordinate 123,656,060 downwards.
TAGCAGAATTTATTATTTAACTTGTGTAGGATTACTAATATAAAAATGACACAATTCACTGCAATTCAGATGTCATCACCTTCATAATATATTTTGAAGCCCCAAAAGAAAAATAAAATGTTTGTGCTTATTGACTAATAAGAGGGAGAAAGTTAATACAGTACATCTACTAGTGAGAAAAAAATCCAGGAAAAGCCATGATAAAACCACTATTTTCTTATTTAAGTATCTTTGTATTTGATAAAGATTGCATAATTTAAGACTTCTGACACATCAGATGATGTTATTCAGACTCAAAATAATTCTAAAATTATAATTACTGGTAGAGTATTCTTTCTAATTAGAGTAGAATGAAAGGATAATTTTCATTGCAATAATGAAGGTTAATTTCCATCCTTCCTCATGTTTACTACCTTATTAAAAAGTGCTCCCCTTAGCCATGGCAGAGACATATTACATTTTCAATGCAAATGTATTAATCTGGATAAATTCCATATTAATTCTTGCACTGCATAGAGCTGTAATTTGGGTTATAATTAATCTAAAGTGGCACTAGATTTAAATGACAATATAAATGAAGCATTAGTAGGCTTTTCTATTCTGAATGAATATTCAACAAATATAACTTGCATATTGCCAAGTCTCATTTTGAAAGCTCTACTCCTTGAGATAAGGTAAGCAACGCAGCACAACAGCTTACACAAACACACTGTTACTAAATACATGTTAATCCTTTCTTGTCTAATAGATTCTGTGCTAAAGAAGGGTCACACCACTTTCCTGTCTAACTTGTTAGTATTGTGATTAATTTATTGGTTTTCCTGAGATTTCTTTGGCAAGACTTGCAACATTCAACTCAGGAGAAAGCCCAAATTAACATTCAATTACACATAAGCAGTTATGCAGTCATTAGAAATACTTGTCAGATGAGTGGAAATTAAGATGATGGTTGGAATGTTACATATGCAGAATTAATTTAGATTAGAAAAATAAAAGTTTCTAAAATATTCAGGATTTTACAGTACAAATTATTTTCTGCAAAGCACAAAGGCAATCATGTATTTCAGCCCTTGTTTTTATATGAATCTTACTGCAAAGTTATTTGTGTAATTGCTGGCACGGGAATGCAGAACAATTATGCTGTTTTTTTGTAGTGCACCCAGTAGGCATCTGGATATAGGTTTGTCCTAATTAAACTTGGCCCTTATGAGTGGCTAATCCTGGTGGAATTTTGAGAATTCCCCTTCAGTATTTTTTTTCTAGATTCCTTTTTTTTCTTTTTTTTTTTTTTCTGGATCTTTAATACCATATTCTTTCCAAAAAAACTATAAATGGACCAACTTAAGAAAAAGAGAGGGCTTATAAATTCCCTGAAGTGGTTCACACTGTCCCCTAGGCAAAGTGTATGGTAGGAAATGCAGGCTGCAAGTGGCTGTCACCCCTCTCCTAGGGAGTGTCCAGGCCAGTCCCTGAGGAGACCACAAACTAGGACCTGTGTCAGCCTGGGAGCATGGCTTTACTGCACTGCAGACAATTTTGACCAAGTCAGAGAGCCAGCCAAGGGGAATATATATTTTAAACCACAACACAGCTTCTTGCTCAACATCATCCTTGTCATCATCAGCCTTCCCTCAGTCTCTTGATCTCAAAAAATAAAGCGACTGAAGAGCAGTTGAGGTTGTAAACTGTGATGGGTACTGACCTTAGCCCATCAACAAGCAAACTTAAAGGAAGCTTTAATCTTTAAGTCAGTCTTCTGAATTGAATTCTGAAATAGAAAGGGCCATCTATAATTTTATTGGAAATAAATTCAAAAATGTTTAATATGTAAAGAGCAAATTGCAGTACGGGCAAATTTGGGTGTAAAGAAACTCAGATGTAAAATGGTATTTTCTCTACAAGTATACGTCTTTATGGATAATACAACCTCCTTTGTATGCTGCTGTCATCAGCATACAAGGAAAAGATATATGACTACCTGAAACTAATAGGCTTCAACCTGTTTCAGCACTTCTTCTGCTTCAGTGAATCCAACATAATGTAACTAGGTATAGCGTGCGGCAAAAGTAGCCAATGTAATATTCATTGTGACCATAGATTTCCATCTCATACATAAAAAGCATGGGTGAAGTCACATATTTGCCAAATCAAACACAGAAAAAGCCTTGGGTATCTACACCAGATGCTGGCCCTGGGTTTGTTTGTGCACAAGTAAATGTCATGACATAGAGGTTTTGTTTTCAAAGACAGTAGCTTTCATTACTGGGCTTTGTCTATTCCAGGAGATCAAAATTACCCAACCCATAATCCGTTTTCAATGATATTTCCTCTTTCTTAGGCTGAATCATCTGTAAACTTTTTCACTGGATTTTGTGTATTTTTTTGCAAATGCCTCAAATAAATGCCCAGGAAGAGGCCAGATTCTTGGGAGTAACTAATCTGTGAGCAAGAGCAAAAAATAATAACAAAAAACCCCACATTCTCTGGGTTAAAAGGGGGGCAAAACCTGATTGAAGAAAAAATTCAAGTGGTACCTAATCCTATGCTTATGAAAAATTAATATGCCATCAGAGGAATCACAAGTACAGCTAAGATTAATGAAAGGCGCTTAAAAAATTACAAGCACACAAACTGATTTGATTAAAAAATAATCTCACTGGTCGTCCTGTAATATTCTTCAACTTATCCGCATCTATCCTGTCAGATGGTTATGATTAAAAATAGGTCAATGGGAGGCTACTGATAGAAATCACATGCAAAATGTACATGCAATGAATAGTAGTGGGACAGTTTAAAATGAAAGGGCATTTCATAAGTTAAAAAAGGGGGAAAACAAAATTCTAGCATCTTACCAGAGTCTTTATTAGATTTTTTGCCTTCACTATTGTCTCTCTCACTTGAGTCTTTATCATCAGCCACAGCCACTGATGTACTTTTAGCAGACCCCTCTGTGTCTTCAGCTTGTTCTTCTGTGGACAAACACAGAAAAGATCTCAGGAAAGGAACTCAGCGACCAGTTAACAGCAGTTAAAAAATATGTCCTGTAATAAGAACAGCACTAACGGAGGGTGGCAAAACAGGGGGAAGAAGGGTTGGGGGGAAGAAAAGGGGAAGAACAGTGCTTTAAAGAGGCTGGACATTAATTCTAAATAATTTGCAATATTTCAAAACCTGACTGTGTCTTTACAAGAGTACCTGTTTTCCCCCAGTGTGACAGATTTAAAGTCTGTCATTTCATATTCTTTGGCTAGAAATGATTTGTGTTAAAATACATGCACATGCATGCACACACACGCATATACACACACCCCCCACAGGCTGGAACAAAAGCAAGCACATGTAAAAATGCATCTTGGAGCCAAAAAAAAAAAAAAAGGGAGAACTCAAATATAAATCCTATTAGTGCAGCAGTATCCCGCTAATTGCAGTAAGTAAGTATTAGGTATTAGGTACTGTATTAAATATAAACCTCTGGCTTTGCGGGAGAAGTTTCAAATTTTGTCTCCAGGGGGAGCCATTCAGGATAAATGATGCAACTTGGTATACGGCTTCTGAGGAAGCAGCATTACCCACACCTCACTTACGTGTTCACACCAGCTAGATTACATGGAAATCTTCACAGTAACTCAAGCCCATTTAATTATTCGGTAAATCTTAGCTATGCTGCTACTGGTGGATTAATCTGTTTATGCAGTTAGCTTCTATGCTGGGGCTGTGTAGCACTAATCCGTGAAAGGCCCACTGTTCCTTTTCATCCTGTGATCATTTGTCTCTCACTGTGCTGATGTCACATTTTAATGAATTTTTAGCAATCTGAGTAATGCCAGATAACCAGACTTGCAACTCCCTACAGCACAGCATGCTGTTTTCATTGCAGCACACACACACACACACAAAAATAAGAATCATATTTCCCTGTTCAGGTAGGAATTATATAAATTAGGAGGTGAAGGTAAAATGGGATTCAAAGCACCAGGCTGCTCAATTTCATAAAATCTTTAATGACCATATAAATTAACCCTGGAAAGGCAAAAGGTCACAGACACACATTTGCATACACTCTTCTATTCACTTTTGATAAGCAGAGCTTTTATGCAGGGAACATGATACAATTAACCCTTCAGGAACCATACAAAATGCAGCTACCGACATTTTAAGTGTCAAGCATTAACTGAAAATTACACACTGCATAAAATTTTCATTGTAAATGCTATAGTGATTGAAAGGGGAAATAGTGGCCCTCTTCGCACCCCATGTTTTATTAATAACATTCTGACAGCCGAATGAAATATCCTCTGTCATATGTAGCAGCTGAGCACAAAAAAATTGCTGCCTATTGCCTTACTGCCAGCCATACACTGAAACCCTATGCCTAGGCAAACAGCCCTCAGATCGATGTGGCAAACCTATCTGATTCTCAACTCTCTGCAAAACCTTTTGTAAATCGGAAGAGAAAAACACAGCTGCAATTTTGGAAACCGACCTTCCCCCATATCCCCTCAAAAAAATCCTGACCGCAGATCAATGTGTTTTGCATTGACATGGAAATACAATAGGTTAGGACTAAGCATGTGTGTCCACTTTTTGGAACAATGCAGGGAGAAAGATGGCCCCTTCTTTTAAAAATAATTGCATATTAAAAAAAAAATTTCCATGCGAATGGAAAGCCCCCTCATGCTGTGTGAGCGCTCTCCTCCCTGCAGTCCCCCGCCTCCTCCCACGCTGATAGCTAATCAAACATGGTAGGTATCCCTGCTGCAGCTGGAAGAGGGGCTGTGTTTGTCAGGGTGGCGGGGAGCACGGCGCGGGATGCTGCGCGCCTGTGATCATGCCTGGCTCGGGCTGTGTTGATGCTGAGCGCGCACACATGAGGCTCGTATCCAGTGTCAGGCCCCGTGGCCTCACGGAGCCGATGGCAATCCCTTTTCGACTCATCCTTGGGAACAGACGCATTGCTTCTTTTACTAGATTTACTGGCCCAATCCCCCTGGGCTGGAAAATGAAGTGTCAAAGTGCTACTGAGTGTCCTTATCTTGAGGGGACATAAAATTGTAAGGGCTATCGTGGCACACATTAATAAAACATTGTGTGTGTGTCAGGCAAAGAGAAAGAAAATTATGAAGGTACTAAAAGAAAAGCTACAGTATCATCTGGGTCTCATCAGACAATTTTTGCAGGGTGCTCTCCTGTTTTTCTGGTATGTGTTTTAAGTGTGAGAGAAATTCCCAGACATGTTCTCCTATACATCATCGTGGTGTCTGACCTCAGCCTGACCCTGGCAACAGTTTGAGAAATCTGAATGTGAACAAAGACTCTGTGTCAGCAGCAGGGAGAGATTGCGGGATAGACTTTCCCCATCAACTTAATCGCAAACAGCAGTTCTGAGGCCATAACTTTACAGGGCTGCACCAAGCCACAAACACATAACCTTTAGAGGTGAAACTGCCCCTCACTCCCCACCCCCCCTTCTGTGATTTTTCTCAGTCTTGTGGTGCTCCCTTTGATGTAGCAAGGCAATTAGCTGTAATGTTCAAGTACTGCAGACCTGTTTTATGGTTTGGAAGGTGAGAGCTGTTTATTACAGGTAGGCTCCTGGGGGCCATAAAGGCTTTGCAAATTTTTAATCATGCAAAAAACTAATCAAAATGTAACTTATACACACCATAAAAATTAATATCATTATTATGCATGGTATAAATTGCCTTCCTTGGCTTTCAATGGCACTCCCTTCTAGAAAATACATTTGGCATTCATTTCAGAAATATGTATGGCATTCACTTCAGAAGTAAATTTCATAGACAGAAATGATAATACAACTTCTATTTTCCTTCAAAATTACGGAAAGGTTGTCTGAGACTCGCACTGTCACCACATATATTAAAAGGACAAGATGGAAATACAACAGCTCTAACTTAAAAGCAGTTAGCAAATTACAAAAAAAATCCTGAAGACCGTTTGTCAGAACAGATATTGAGGATATGTAACTAAGTGTGATGTCAAAGACATTACATACCTATGCCAGAATGCAACAAATATCTTTTTTTGGTAACATTTTTGTTCTTACTACATATGCCAACCAACAAGAATACCATGCAAAAACAAAAACTGGATGGCCCCTGCTTAAAGACAAATTATGAATTATTATGTATCACCAAAACACAGTAGGATTGTGCTACAGATTCCAAAGTAAGTCCGAATACTCTGTTTTAAATTTACAAGTATCCTGCCCATACACATTTACAAATGTTAGCTTTGAAAATGAATAGAACACCCGATTCAAATGCACTTTAATGGCTTTAATAACACTTACTATTGCAATATGATATTTTATTCACACCTGGTTTTATTTTGTCCAAATGTTGAAAATTTCTTTTGATGTTGGATGTCTTGAATTTAGCCATTATCAACCTTTTGCCTCACAACTGACTTAGAATTAAACACAAAAATGAGGTTAGCAACATTCTGCATTAAAACTGTGAAATAAAGAAAAATGAAAAATTTATGTCTCAGAGGTAACATTAATCAGTTGATACTGTATATTCCATATTTTATGTCATATATTTTAGTATTTTAATCTACACAGAGGTCTAATTCTGTACTGATTTTATGAAGTAAGACCCTTGTGATTTTCCTCAGTCCAATGAAGTCAAGACACGTGAAGATTTCAATTGCAAAACCCAGGCCTCAGACAAAGCTGAATAGCAGGTATCAGCAACGAAATTAGATAAATATTCATAAATACATTAGAAAAGCCTGACTTATGGAGGTGTGATGTAAGGAACAGATACATACACCATAAACAAAGGAGGGTATAGAGAAAAATACAATTTAAAAAAATTAAGTAGTTATTAGTGAAACAAGACATGGACAAGTTGAAACAATCTTCTCACCTTTAATTCAAAGGCACTGTGATAATCACAGGGGCAATCACCTTTCCCTGTGTTTTATCAGAGAAGTTTCCCTACTGATGAGCAGCACTGAGAATCTGTTTTCTAGTCTGTTTAAAAAAACATATTATTTTCAAGGGTTGATTTTGGTTCGTTTGGGGTTTTTTACATCACCGATATCTCAATTAACAGCCAGTAGTTCCTGTTTTGGTCCTGGATTACTTTGTTGTTGTTGTTGTTGGTATCCCTTTTGCCCTCTCCAAATTGCAAGTAATTTCCTAAATAAGGATGATCTACTGGTTGTGGGTGAGTAATTGTGGTTATGAGAGAGAAAACAAGATTAAGCAAGTGTTTGTGGCTGAGGGCCGGATGGATGGGGAACCAATAAATCAATTGACTAAAGTAGTAAGCAAATAAATATGAAATGAGAGAAAGATTTTTAAAAAATAATTATGTTTTTTTACTGAATATGTTCAATAAATAGCTGAATCTAAGGTACCTGGAAGTGTTCATAACAGGTGTATCCCAGGTTCAACCAGCAGAGTGAATTGCTTATTAACTGTCCCATGAGAAGGGAACCACCAGTAAAGGATAACAGTAGGGTGTGGATTGGAGGGATGGAAAGACAACAGATAATGTAGGGAAAGGAGAAACAAAGGAAAAGGAAAACAAAAACTATGCAAAAGAAGTAAAAGTTAAATAAAAGCTGGGCTTGTGGGTTGACTTCTGTATTATCCTAGTTATACTACTTTGTTGATGAACTTTCCCCTACTTCTGCATTGTCATTTATTCACCCAAATACTCCAGAAAGTATTTGTTCTATATTCTGGCTGGCCTTGCAGTGCATGACTGAGGAATAGGATGCCTCACTCATTCAGGATCTTGACTGCATCCTCTAGTGGTCATATTTCATCTTCAAACAGGATTTCTAATTTCTCCTTTAGGGACTCGGGGTGAATAACGGCACCAACCTGTTAATAACTGTTTCTAATCGCTGTGTTATATTCAAAAGTAGAACTCTTAGAAGGCTGAACTTCCCACAAACAAGCCTATAATTAAGTGACGATGATGATCATATTGACCAGAAAGTGCTAACTGGCAGTTACTACCAAATGGTATAATTTTGTTTTGTGGTGCATCATTTGAATTTTTATGGCAGTCTAATGCTTCTCATTGAAATGTATCACCGGGCCAGAGGAGGCCGACTGCAAAGCTGGCTGGACAGTGTGCCATGGTGGCTCCTTCCCAAAGAGTGTCACAAATCACATCCATTTTATCCACCCATTTCCACCCAGCAGCCTGTATTCCCCACTTGCCACACTCAGCCTCACCCCCCTGGCTGCTGGAAAGTGGCAGCTCTTATCTACCCTACTTGGTTTTGCTTCTTAGCTTCTGAAGGCAGAAAACATCCATTGTCACCAGCTAATCTGCCCAGCACTTTATTATTTCCTGATCTATTTTTTTCTACTTTTTTTTTTTTTTTTTTTTTTTTTTTCAAACTGCAGTCTACTTCCAGCTGCTGGAAAAGGAATGTTCTCCCCAGAAGTTTGGAGGGGTGGGGTGTCCTTTCCAGTCCGGCTGCTGTGCAAGCTTTCCCTCCCTCTCATTGCTGGCTGAGATTGCTTTCTAGTCTCCCTCCCGTAGTCTCAGAGCAAATCAGGAAAAGAAGCATGTTTTACTCTGATAATGGCGCAAATGTGGAAAAGAATTGTTGGTAAACTTATGCTGAGCCATACTGATTTATAAGAAAATAGGAAAAATTGTGGTTTGTATTTTTGTTGTTTTATTTCTACATTAATATTTTATCAAGTATTTTGCAAGAAGCAAAAGAAGCATATGCTGACAAAACCATTAACAGAGAATGTCAGCTATTCAGAATGAAACTCAGAAATGCTTTCCAGATGTGATTGGAGATGTACAGTTAATCATTTATTATGCAGAAAGGGATACTTTTCTTACTTGGCCATCTCTAGAAAGGCATTGAAGCGTGAAACTATATTGAGAATAGTCTAACTTTTCCAACTGATCGTTACTTTTCTTTTGGCTGCCATTATGGTTCATAGAAAATGCTGTTTCCCCCATCAGCATAAAGCATGAAGAGCACTACCATTGTCTGACTTGAAGACTAATACATTTCCATCAAGGTTATGTAGAAAAGAAAATTAAACCTCACTGTTAATTCTTATTCAACGTGCTGGATATACCCTGCCTAATTTCAGGCATTGCTCTAAGTTCATTCTCCATGGAGAGAGAGACACAAGGGCACAACTCTGACTTTTCATAGATGAATTGTTAATTCCTCCCTGATTGCAGAGGGATTTTAAAATGAAGTTTAGTGTTTGGAATGCAGACTTTTCACCTGGGCAGTGCTGTTAAACACTGGAAGTTAGCTGGGTGAACCTACGCCTGACCTAAAGCTCAGAAAGTCAAGGAGGGTTTCCTCATGACCTTCACCAGTGTCCTTCCTGGATGTTCATTTCAAGCCAGTGGCGGGAAAAAAAGCAAAATACTGCATCTTCACAGTATAATTCACTTTACTTTTTCTGTTTTGCTGTTCAATCTGTGTGTTCAATGTCCCTTCACATACAAACACTTCTACTGTCCCTAATTTCTTGCATTTTTTCCTACGAGCTGAGTTTCCATTATAACATGCAAGTGGTGAGACTGATTCTCCCATTCTGTTTTCAGAAAAATCCTTCAGAGTTTATTTACAAAGAAACTATGATGTTAATTAAGAATTCATTTAAAATGTCATTTAAATGATGTATTTTATTAGTGACTCAGTTTGGGGGTTTCTCTCTGATATACACTGTAAAATCCCTTTTATTTACCTTCCAGACTTTCTCTGAATTACTCACCTCTTTTTGGCTCGCTAACAGTACATCTCTGAAATTATCTGTAAAGAATTCTGTTAGTGCATATATTTCTTCTTTGTCTTTTGAGAATACTAGAGGTAAAAGAATTTATTTTCTTTGCCATCTCCTGATCATTTTGGAATGACTATCCTCTGGTGGTCTAGCAGACCTAATGACTCCTGCAGGCTTTCTATTTCTGAGATACTTCAACAATTCCTGTTTAGCTTTTCTAGGTACCTTCACATATTTTCTCCTCATAGCCAATCTCTATGTTCAGTTTTATTAACATCACTTTGGCTTTATTTCCACTTCTAAGGTTACTTTTTCTGACCTGAATAAATTCTTGTACTATGTCTTGTAATGTAGCTAACTACAGCCCTCCAGTTTAAATATTCCTCTTTCTTGATGCTGTCACAGGCAGAAGTAGGTGATCTATTTATACTGAGTAACATTTTTCCTGAACAAAAAACACCTTCTGAATTTTTAAAAAAATAATCTTTTAATCAAATAGCAGAATTATTTGTTGGGGGATTGAGGTGAGGGAGGTGTTGGTTTGTTTGTTTTCTACAATTACCTGACAAGTAGTCTATAGCATGTATAGCAATCTATGGATTATTTTACAAACCTACTTGTTACAAATATTACTTAAAGCTTGGCTTCTTTAACATATGCATGAACATATGAAGTGGTCCTTAGGGTTTTCTTTTTCAGAAAGACAACACAGGTGTTATTTTAGCTTTTCCTCCAACGCAGATTACAATGTTGGAGTGATTTGTAAGAATCTTCACCAAGACATCCACTGCAAATTACTCCAAAAATTCTTCTGTAAAAACTGGATTTCCTGGCTCAGCTGGAGCTGTACTATTCAAAATATAGTATACTGACACATGGTCAAACTCCTCTAACAGGAGGAAAACATAAAAGTCTGCTCATCAAAACCAGTAAAAGTAGTAAAAACCAGCAGTGCATTCCTGCCTTCTTGCTGGCTCTCAGCCCTTCTGTTACTGTCTTTACTTGCCTTCTGAAGACACAATATGGAAAATTCAGACAACAAACTTTTGTGTAATTACTCGAGTATTATGAAGTTTTGAGGAATGTTCCTGACTGGTATTATAGTATTTTAGTGTGCTTGGGATGCATAGCCATAACATCACACATCTCTATCCCCTTTCCCCAGTAGCAGGATCCTTTCAATTTCAGTACTGTGCTTCAATACCTCAACCTGGTCTTTTCTTGCTGCATTGTTTGGAATCAGGAATTACACTATACTATTGATTAATATGAGTGCACTGCCAAGTTTGTTAGAGACACTTTGATGGCATACTTTGAAGACGAGAAGTATCAGTTGGTTCTCAGCACAAAGATGTGTGACTCACAAATACTGAAATAGAGGAGATGGCAGACAGATTTTCTGAATTCAAAAATGCTGGCTATATCTAGGGGTTCTCCCAGGGCCAAGTCAAGCATTTCAGGTCACACAGTCTTTCTGTAAAGCTACCTGTATCACAGCAACAGAAGGGCATGAGTTGGCTTGATTTGTATCCATTTTGCTTCTTACTAAAGCAGTGTGACATAATAATTTCCTCCATCTTTCATTTCCTCTTTCCTTCAGTTAAGTTTTTCAATTCTCATTGTTCAGTGTACTGCACTGCTCTTACTTTTCCTAAATGTTCGTCTAATTTGAATGCTCTTTCTCCCATACACAGCAGATGCCCCACAGCCTCTAAATTAATTTTCATTGTCAGCAATATAATTTTACCTCTGTGGAAGCTTAAAGACTTGCTTATAGAATCCTCACTCACAACTGCCCAATGAACACAAATCTACAGTGCCAATCTAGCTGAAGTCCTGAAATGCCTTGTGAGGTGGCTCTGTTGATACCACCGAAAATACCTCAGAGAAAACTTCTGAACAAGACTTGAACTTAACATTTGTTTTTAATGTCTTTAGACAAGTAGATAGGAGGACCCATTTGCAAGTGTAATCCAGACTTCCCACCATACATATGCCTTTTCATTTGCTTATAGCTTCAAAACTTTTAAGTGCTTGAGCTGAAATCAGCTGTGCTGAAGCCCCTGCTGCAGGTTGGATAGCATTTGCCTTTTTTTTTTTTTTTAAATTTCAGCCAAAGTGATTAATCTACTTCTAAGAATAGGATTAGGAAAAATATATGTTTATATGTATGTGTACATTTTTAAAATCTTTAATGTTCCAGTGATTTTAATCTAGAACCCAAAATCTGGCAGACAGGATGACATCTGGATGTGGTACATTGGATTAAGCTGCCCAAATTCAGCCAAGCAATACAGCTTTTAAAAATTCTACTTACCCATGCTCAGAAAAGCTCCTTGCACTGAAGAGCTGACATTCTGCTAGGAATCTGTAATCACTGAAGACAGTCACACCCCCCACAGTGCTGAGAGCTCACCAAAGTGCACAGGCAGTCACATCCCACAGAGCTTCCACAAACCCCTTCACCCAGCTCCTGTGTGTACTAACCAAAGCACATTCCCTCCTCAAAGGGAGACTACAACTTAAATAGATCTTCTAAAATACAAATTCTCCTGGCAGCTTCCCTGCACAACTAAACTGCAACCACATTATCCTTACTATGATGATAACCAAGGGAAACCAATCTTTCCCTTTTTTTTTTTTTTGGCTGTGTATCATTGTTCTGGGAGCTGGCAGCTTATAGGAAAGCAGGAGCAGCATGTCCCCCCCTCCACCCCCCCCGTGCTCATAGGTTGGCAGGAGCAAAAGAGGTATGGAAGGGAGATTTTTGGGTCAGAGAAAGAACTGGAAAAAAGCAAGCAGAATTGGTCTGAGGAAAAGAACATGAAAATCCAGAAGATGGAGAAGGGAGGAGAAAATTAGGATCAAATGAAAAATAGAAGGCAGGAAACTCTAATCAGCCACACACCAAAGTCCAGAACCAAACTGGACTTCAGGAAATAGAGCTGGCTGGGACCAAAAGTACAAAAATGCACAGAGAAAACAATAGGTGAAAACAACGATTACTAGGCAATGAGATTGGAAACTTAATTTAGAAAAATATGGTGTCCCCCAAGGCCCAGTATTAAATCCCTGATTTTTTGCCATTATTATAATTCTTCTTCTTGCTTATTGCACTACCCTTTGCCAGTGTTTATCCACAGAGCAGACAAAAACATTCTGCTACTCTCAGCTGGCTTGCTAGCTCTAGCAAGGGGGCTTGTGTAGCAAATTCAAACCCACTGCTGTTTCATGAACCTTTCAGTATAGTACTACATGGTCAATTTTTTTTCCTAGTTTAAGGCTTAATAGCTATAGGACTAGAGATGCAAATCATCCCGTCCCCCCTATGTTTTTTGAGCTATTAATAATATCACAAAAGTAAAATACTTTATTATCTTTAAAAATAAAATACTCTTCCCTTCTGACACAATATTTAATATCTTGATCAAGCTCTACCTTATGCAAAACCTCTTGCCTTATTCACTGCACAAAGCTATTGATACGTATCTAGTGAAAAGCTATTCAGGACTTTATTCCTTACTGTTTAGCATGAAGCCACATGTTCTACTTGCTACATCTCCTCAACCTATTCTGAAAGTCAAATTATTCATTTCATTATTGACTTCTTATTGCTGCACAAACATTAATGAATTTATCTTCATTATCTCCTAAGAGATGAGGAGGAAATTCTGCAATTTCAGAAAGGGAAGTTATACAGAAATTGAGGTTAAAAAAAAAATCTAACTTGGAGAACCCAGTTTGATACAGATGGGACCCAATTTTTTCAAAGTACATAGCACTATATAGCACTTAATATGCTCAAAGCACAGCACTGATTGCTTTCATTTGCAGCTCTGTGTGTTCAGCACTTATTTAACACTATCGTAGAGCCTCCAATCAAGCACTTAGAAAATGAAGGCCACACAGTTAGTGAACTCCTATGAAAAGGCTGGGAAAGGTGACCTGCTTAGGAAAAAAAAAACCCAACTCTCCAGCAGAAACAGATATGGAAACAAGTTCTTCATTGTCTTAAATATACCACATTATTTCTCTTCACACTGTATGCATGAGGATTTTCCTGCACAAAGTAGGCTGAAGTTCACAGGGGTGGTGTGAATAAAAACATAACATTTTACTGATTTACTCTACTATACTAGACCTAACTTAGCTAATTTAGGAATAGTATTTAGGAACAGGACTTAGGAATTTAGGAATAGCGCAGTGATTGTAGTTAGCAAATATCATAGTGAGTGTAAAACAAAGAGTCTTCTTTTTTATTTTATATACAGGCAGGTATCTGTTCTAATGCTGATGAAATGCAATAATTTTGAGTTGGCAAACAGTGTTTTCAAGCACAATAATCAATTCATACATGTTGTAATTACTAAAAATACTGTAGCTTCTCTTATGATGGAAAGAGACAAAGATGAGACACAATTACAATTGGAGAGATGTGCTACATTTGTGGAAATTATTGTTTTCTGTTTGAAACAAGATGTTTTGATCACCTCAGCATAAATTAGCTCCACAGTTATCACTAAGATGAAGAACAGAAATAAAAATATATGAACTTTTTTAAAGTATTGGCATGGATTTTCTTTGCTTGAGTAAAGGTATTCACAGAAGTTGAAATTTTCAGAGGCCATACTACAAAAAAAAATGGGCTTAAGTGAACCCACATTTGATTTCCAGAAGTGCCCAGTGTTAATCTTAGCACCCATGGGCTGAAAGCTGAGCAGTTTTGAGAATCTCCATAGTCTCAGAGGAATTAGCAAAACGCCACACATTAGGCACAGAGGATTTTTACCAATGAAAAATAGATGGTCAACACCTGGCCTTTAAGCAGATTTTATAGTCCTCATAAAACATATATCCTCTATACATACCAACCTACAAATATATTGAGAAAGTTCCACTCATTTCAAATCATGTGTTCACAAAGCCATGTGTGCTGGGCTTTGAGGTCTGGGGATTATAATAGCCACTCGTTTATAGCAGTATTTCACTTGAAAAGTGGAACATGATGTGAAGCAAGCAGCACATAGCTTCCAAAATCAGGAGAAAAAAAAAACCCTATGAAGTTTCCTATTATAAGAGCAAGATTAATTTAGGCATCTTCATAAAAAAATAAAATAAATTCTGCTGCTTACTGTATAGTTAATCCATGCATCTTTAAAGACTTCTATTTTTAGTCTCATACAGCATCTGAGCATACAATGTTGAGATCTTTTTTAGATATGGGTAAAAGAGCTTGAGTTTGGTTTTTTACATCTTCTATTAATCTTTTTTAACAAAAAAAATCTGCGAAAATTAAACAAGTGGCTTTTAGGCACAGTCCTATCTTTCTGTTGCTGACAGAGAGTCAGATTTGCTGATCTGGGGACATTTCGGAGCCACACACATGAAAGACATGAAATGCTTGCATCCGACAAGCATTTCAGATAACTGTCTGAAAATGCAAGATGAAGCAACTACTGGAGGCACCACAATTTTCTGTCTAAACACCTCTTTTTTGAGATACATTCCCTTCAGTATCCCAGAAAAGCTTGGGCAGATATCCTTTTTCTCTCCAATATGTACCACATATTCGTTTGCCACTCATGGAACTTTTTAAAATGCATTGTGTGGTTAAGAACCAGTGCTCCAGTTCAATTCACTGCAGAAACTGCATTCGAGATTTTGCTTGCCTGTTTTATTTGCAACAGCCTCTGTCCCAAAAGCACAGGTGGGGGAAGGAAGAGGTATGCTACAGGCTTTCTCCTCAGAATTTGTTGTGGAGATGAAATGGGGCACCATCAATTTCATATGAACACTATTTGGGCAGGAACTAGTCATCAGTCTGACATTTACATTTATCTAGATGCTCTGCGAAAGCTTCCACATCTGGTTAGCCCAGCACACTTGACATAGTGAAGACCAGCACTGATAAACATACTTGTTCTATTCTCGAATGAGGAGGAAATACGAAGAGACTTCATCCAAGGCTTTTCAGAGTTAGTATCTATTTTGAACTGCATGTGACAATGAGGTGACATTCCTCACTCATTCCCCCATGTGCAGCACACACTTTGTCAGACTAACAAAAGCCATGTTTTAGCTGATGGCTAAAAGGGATCCCATGCATGTTTTTGTGTCTTCAGAGAATGTCAGCCTGGCAGGATCCTAAGCTCAAATGGATTGCATGACGTGTGCCCATTTCAAAATATATGCATACAAGTACAGCAGGCTGGTTTTGGAGACCATCTCACAAAGTTATTACAAAGCTGAACATCATTAAAAAGTGAAAATGTTTTGCTCAAATATATAATTACAGAGAAAGAAGAATCAATTGACAAGGTGACTTCAACAGAAACTGAGAACACAAGGAATCAGAAGTGTGCAACTTTAAACTTGCCCCTAACTAGGGGAGTTAGATGCTTCAACATGAAAAAAAGAAACAGAACTAAGCTGAACACTTACATTTCATCCATCATGGGGTTAAGTAAAACTATTTTGCATCTTTCAAATATGGAAATTCAGACATCAGTGTAACAAAAATAATTTTTACCTTTATTTAACTAAGACATTTAAAGTCAACTTTTAAAATAGAAAGAAAATACTATTCCGTCAGGATTTTATGAGCTATGACAAGCCCATACATCCTGCATTTCCAAATAAAATAGAAACATGATTGGTCTGAAGGTCCATTTGGGGACACAGAATGTATGTCAGCTCTTTCTGAAAAATCAGGTACCATACCTTTAAGAGAAACAAGCTGAAAATGGAATCTGATTCAAGTAGATCTTCTTCCTCACAAGTTACTCATTGAAAATCGTATAAGAAATGCCACTTGAGACTACTATAAATTCAGCATAACTAAGTTTGAACTCAACCCTTAGTTTCTAACAGAAAAAAAAAATCAAAGGTGAAAACAAAATTGCTAAATACTTCAAAGACAACATGCAGGTTCAGCAGCTTTCAATGAAGTTTTTCCAGAAGCAGTTGCTGATCAAACTTTAGAGAAGACATATTTCATGTGTGTTCATTAATTCAAAATAGGAAAGTTTTCAGTCCTACTGCTGTCATTCATTCCCTCATAGCAAAAAAAATGGACTGCTACTGGAAGCCAAGACCTACTGCTCAGCCTCTAGCTACCAAAGGCAAGTAAGGTGCTTCTGTGAGCTAAGTAATAGGTGTGCATTACTGCTGGCAACAGGAAAGAAATGTCTTGTTGCAGGAAGGTATGAAGAACAGTCAACTTTTGGAACTTTTAAGGAAAGTCTCATGATAGGTGCTCTACTCACAATGTTGGCTTAAGAGTTATGCAAGAACATGAGCTTTCACTTGGTAACAAAGTTGAATAAAATAATGTCATATTTCTGGGGAAAGAAAAAAGAAGAAACTATTTAAAAAACACCACCACCATTACATAAGGCCTAAGCAAATAGAAAAGCTAAAACTCAAACCCAAATATGTTATAATCAGCTCACAATTATCCAGAGTAGAGGGGTGGGGTTACTTAAATAAAGCAAAACCATATGTAAACTAAACTAAAAGAGCACATTTAGTACATTCACTTTTGAAGTAATTCTCTTACTTCCACTTGTAAATAGCTACCTATGGAATGAAGAAATGGTGTTAAATTGCAGTGAGCAGAGCAGACCTGATAGAGTAGTATTTATTTTGTGTCATGTATTCTGTAACTATGAGCTGCAGCTGGTGGTGTGGACAGCAGATGGGCTCTGGTTGAGCCACAATCCAGGTAATCAATTCACTGATAATTCAAATTTGACTTCTTTATAAATATCAGGAATTTTAATGCAGTCTTATGACTGTTGAATTATGGAACTGAAAATATTACAAACTGTCAAAAAATACAAGCTACCCTCCAAAAACCTTCCCCCAATTAAATTCCCTTGGCTGTAACTTAGAGTAACTGTAAGCCTTGTAAAAACCCTTTTACTGAATGTCTCCACCTATGTTTTTTCCCTCCAGCTACAAGCATAAGAAAAAAAAAGTTGAGAAATGAAGAAGTTGTGAAATTTGATAATTGGGTTAATGATAATAATAAAAAGAAACCTTTGAACAATTGAGGACAAAAAAATCTTTTATTGGGAAGATGTTTTCTTCCTCAGATGAATTATAGATCAACTCTGCGGAAAACACTGTTTGATAATTATTCAAGGACTCCTATGATTAAGAAAACAGTACACAGCCTGTTCCATTTTAAAGTGTCCCCACCCTTGTTCAAGCGGAAATGCAGTTACAATAATTTTATGGTACATAAAATGAAAACAGTTGGCCTACCAAGTAACAGCAAATCAGCATACACAGCTTTATAGATGTACAGTATCATTTAAACCCTGCTGTTTCATTTGAATTGTGATGGATCTTTTTTTATCGTTTCTTCATCTAACCTAATTTTCCTAAACCCCTTGTTTAATATTCCTCCTACTGTTTGTTTATTTCTCACTGAAGGAGCACAATAGCAACAGAAACAATAATTTCATATAAATAAAGGCTAGAATGGGTGCTACATCTTCTAAGGAGTGTGAACATTCCACTATCTCTTTCAATTACAGTGCTTCACGACTTTTCTTTGTTAGGGGAGAATTTAATACGACAAATAATCAGTCATGAAGAATGAAGCAGAACTCTGCTAGTGACTGCTGAGCCCAAATGATGCATTGTACAAGGAAGAAGACAATAGAGTAATTCTTTGTAATAGAGGACACCAAAATAACAAGAAGCACACAAGTTCTAAACTATTATAATGAACTCTGGGACTAAAGACCAGCTCTTAGGCTTTGATAAAGTTGTTTTCCATTGCTTCAGCAGCACACAGATGCCTAAAAGATGGTTTAAATGGCTGGGAGGAAAGCCCTAAAACGAAAAGGATGCCCAGTGGCACAGAGCCAATGTAGTCAGTTCATTCAAAGTGGACATTACCAATTCCTATGTGTAAAATAAGATATTCCAAACAGCCTTAAACTGACCTAAATTACACCAGTTTCAAAATTTTTTGGGAATGTCTGGAATTTACCTCAGTTAACTCCCTCATTTTCAAATGCAGAGTCACACTGTGACATCAATGCAATTCTGGAGACAAGTACATTTCTCAACACTCATGGTAAAAGAATATTAGAATTTCAAAGTTTGTCAAGAGCTGGAAAGAGAATAAAGCTTGGTTTGGTATCTACATTTTGAAAATGAGAAAGCACATCAGACTTTCTTCCTGAATGGAGCTATTAAATCTATTACAGAGGAAGCAAAGTGAAGTTTATAAGAATCTTGCCCTCTGAGAATTTCAATGGGTAAAAGCTGTGGAAATTTCACTTTATTGCCACTGTTCCGCCTACCACATGGGAGCACTTGTAATATTGATTAAATTGGACATGGACAGCAGAAAAGTATGTAACATTTAACACAGCCCACAAATGCAAGAAAACAAAACCAGAAATTCCATTTGTTATTGTAGGGTCTAGAAAAATATGATGGGATGTACCTTCAACACCACAGGAAAACAGTACTGCCTGTGTTTGTGTCAATTGTTGGAGAAGCTGCCATACCTAACTCTTAGTTTCTAGAAACACTAACTTAAACCCAAAGCCAGATCACTGTCTTGGAAACCAGAGATACACTTAGGAACTTGGACCCCACCTCCTGACCTGGGCCAGGCAACATTAATTCTGTCATTCCAGCCATATTTATAGTCTTATGCTTCAATATTTTGACCTGAAGAAGTTTCATGAGTATTACCTCCCAAACTGAAAACGGTTGAAAGCCAGGTGGATTCCATTCCTTTAACAGATTCTTTGGCTCCTGGGAGCAATCAGGTTTTTTTTGCCCTTGGGGTGCTTTAGTCAGATATCTTGCTGCAGGATATGTGGAGTAAAATTTATGTTGCAGGAAGATGCCATCTTTCATAGTCAACTATTTTCATTAAAAAAGCTATGACCAACTTTCTGGGGAAAGGCTTTGCCTTTGTCTTTGCTGAGCAAAGGCTTAATGTTTTTTTTTTTCCCATTCTCAAGTGTCTTTCCAATCACATAAAGGGGATCCCATTTAATTTTTTTTTATAAAAAAGTGACTAAATTAAGGATGCTCGTAATTTTCACAATATCCATGAAATTATATACTGCTGTTTTGATCGAACCCTATTAACTCAGTTTCAGAGATCCTTTTTTTCAAAGGCCGTATTCAAAGACCCTTCTAATTCTAACTTGCCTTAAAATTAATCAATGTGGTGATACTCTCTCGCTTTCTCTGCCACATCTTATCATTATGTAAGAAACCTAATATTTCCCTAAAATATGGTAATGGCTCTTAGTCTATTAATGGTCTTTAGATTATTTTCTATATCACAATTGCTATGCCACTTCTGCAAATGTGCCTAGATTAACACCACCCACCCTTGGATTTGCTCTCTCATGAAGTGCTTGACATTTGCTCTGCTTTCTCAAGTCTGTTCTTTAGACTAGTGAATTAGGAGGTGGACTTCTCCCTCCAATAATTTTGAATGTCTTGCAAATTACAAGCTTAAACAAAAAGCACTTGGGAAAATAATTTTACACATTCTAAACAAAACAAAAATCCCATATTGCCCACATTGCAACCAATAGCGTTGCTTTTCAGATATCAGGTGTGTTGCTGAGATTTCTCATAGGAGAAGTAGGTTGGAACTTCTCATCTGTCATGACAGTATTTGAGGTCTTTTTTTTTTTTATATTAAAAAACTGTATCAATATAGAGTTGCCAGCAAATATATCTAGAAGACTTAATAGGTTTTGTGGAAATCAGTTTGTATGGAATGCAACCAAGTAATGAAAAACAGCACAACATGTATATCCCCCAATGGTGAATAGTAAGACAGAACAACACATTAGCTCATCCTCTATGTACCTATTCGTATCTATAATGCATATATTTCACTGGAATCTTTAGGAAAACTAAACATACAACTTCGAACATTTTTACTTAACCAGCTCAATGAAATAAAGGAAGAGGGACCAACAGATGAACATTTTAAGTTTTGAAGCTGCCA
Organism: Corvus cornix cornix; assembly: GCF_000738735.6. NCBI lineage: Eukaryota > Metazoa > Chordata > Aves > Passeriformes > Corvidae > Corvus > Corvus cornix. The sequence goes on along the minus strand of NC_046333.1, from coordinate 123,635,301 downwards.
GGACAAAATTATTTAATTCACAGCTACACCTAATATAGCCGAGTAACATAAACACTAATATCCTGTTTCTTACCCTGGACAGCAAATCTTGTACTGCTTAAATCTAGCTCGTCTTGAACTAATGCCACTTTATAAAAAGAAGAGGAAAGCTTATCAAATATGCTTCAGAAATCTCTGAAAACAGTAAATACCAGTCTTTTATTACAGCTCTGGAACAAAGTCAAAATTCTGCTAAGTTCCTAGCGCAGAGCACAACTAACTGGAAGTCTGGATGTTTCATAAATGAGTTTCACCAAAGGTATCGCACACTGAGATTCCAGGCCCATGTGTCATGCCCTGAAACATCTGCAACAGAACATAACATTCTTAATAAATGAGATAAATAAAAGTGTGCACTTAATGAAGTAATTCTGAAAATATATCTGTTCATCCACACAGATGAAAACCTGTTTATGAGTTTGCTTGGTGGGAAAGGAAATTTCTAAGAGATATTTTTTCAGTTCTGTTGAAATACACCTGGAGTATTTCTACGAAAAGTCAACACATGAGTTTAGCAGTGTGGAAATATATATATATATATGCCACAAAGATTTTGATAAAAAGACGTTGTGCAATCCTTCGCATCTCTTTACATACAACAGTAATAAAGAAAAAGCATTCCATTTTGTCATATTTAATAACACCTTGAAAAAAAGCCACACATACTTTAGAGTTACGTAATATATTTCCATGTTTTAGTGGAAGGGAAGGTAACTACTTAGAAAATGTAGGTTTGCATTTTTATGCTAAATTAATGCTAATTATATTGCCACTTATACCACATTCACATCCCACTCTCGCAAATTGCTACAAACAATTAAGAGCAAAAATCCATTCAAGTTAACAAAATGACAAGCTTTCTGCTACTTCAGAGTATTTTTAGGTATGGTATGTTCTTAGCCTGAGTTGGTTTTCAGCTGTTCCTGTAATTCACAACTCCTCAAAATAACTCCATAACTCTCCCTCTCTTTTTTTTTTTTTTTTTTTTTTTTTTACACTGTTTAATCAGGATGGGGATCTGAACTATGAGTTTATCCAAACCAATCTCTTTTTAGTGCTTGGGGATTTTGCTGTGCCAAACCACTTCTGGTGTTTCAAGCAAGGCAATGACAGCATACCTTCTTGTTATTATTTATGCATGGAAGGCCAAACCAAATGCTTGGGTGGGTCGCTGAAGACATGAAGTATGTAGTTTTTTCCATCCACAGGACCCCATTTACATTTAAATGAACTTGCTCCTTGTGAAAGATTGGCTCCAGCAGAGAATACCACATGACCACAGACATTGAAATTAAATCACAATCACAAGGATAGAAGCCACCAACATACTGCTAAAATCAACCTACAACACATATCTGCACAGTCTTAAATATGTCAGTAATAAAGAGAAAATGTTCCATTTTATTTTATAAGATGCATCCCACTGTATTTTTTAAATCCATGCGCATAATAAAACACTGCTGCTGAAAGCAAGAGTCAAACAAGTAAAACACAAAGCTACCTCTGCCATGGCTGGGTTTCTCACAAGCAATAGGAAAATTGTCATGTGAAGCTCCAGGCTTTAAATGGATGATTTCTCCTGGCTGATGCTGGACTGGCACTGACTTGACAAATGTGGGAAAGTCCTCAGCTGTGAGATGGGGGCTTAGGTTGTGGGCTCTTGGTCAATTGAAAGGTTGCATTAAATGTAAATTATAGGACTGTTACTTAGATATATACCCTTCTCAACCAGGTGAAAGGCAAACAGCGCCCTGCACTAATTCACAGATGAACTGGTGATAGGCTTGCTGAATAAGGCAAGCAGGCAGGCAGCAGGCAATTATAATTCTCATCTTTGAAGGAAGGAAGGAAAGGTATTTTTATATAAAACCATATTAAATTTCATTTTTAAGTGCCCCTATGTATTTCTCTTTTCAATTTATATGGAAAAGTATTAGGCAAAAATCTACAGCAGAACTGGCAGTAAATATCACAGAAACAATTGCTCTTTTATTAAATATTTATTGAAAAAAATTCCTGTGCTTTCTCATTTTTCTTCTTCTGCTTCCAATATTTATTTACAGCTGATTATTAACATCTGCCAGCGTAACAGTTTCATCTGTACAGAAGCTGAAGGGTAAAAAAGTCACAGACCCCCTCTAACATGACCTGTAGTTAGACAGAAAACAGTTTTCCCAGTCACCGCTTGGCTTCCTGTCTGTGACCTCTGAAAAGCATTGGAGGCCGGGGTTAATGGCCTTTCCAATCTCTGTGATAAGAATTCATTTTGTTCTATTACCAGCAGTTATCTCAGGAGCCTGCTGCATCACTTCAGCAGGGTTCAATCAATGAGAGGACCTAATGAAGTAACCAGCTGTAGCTCTATTTCCCTGGTCAACTCTATCAGACAAATAAGATCTATCAGTCACATCTTAAGGCCGGTCCTAGAAACAGCACCCTCACATGCTGAACCCATATGCATATGAACCAATGATACCTGGTTCTTTCTTTTTAATCTTCCCTTTTAATATGGCTTTTCTAACAGAAAATGAAGCGAAATGGGTTTGAAATGTTGCATTAAGAGGACAATAATGCTGGATTAAGAAACAGTGGATTTTCAGAACAGCAGGAAGCATTTGTATTAATAACAAAAATAGAGTAAATTATATTGCATGTCAGATTTTCCCCCCCAAGCAACCCCTATTCTCCTTAGACAGTACTCTTAAAAAAGAAAAAAATGTTTATTATTTTCTGCCTTAAATTACTATGTGTCATAAACAGTTTTATGTTTGGGGACTTAATTTTTCATTTGTCACGTAGGAAATATTATCTAACCCTTCAGTTAAATGTCAGTCAAAATAATTGTCAGACAATTTTATTTTATATATAAGTCAGATCACTTAAAATAAAAATGTTAATTTTGACAAAATTGTATATATATGTAATTTTGTGATTTGGTATAATTAACTTTATGCTCTCATACTTCAAAAAGGGCTTAATTACTTAGAAGTACAGACCCTCTTTAAAAGGCACTGGATTTGAAAATTGAAGAAGGAAGGCAAATAATAATAAAGGCTAACTTCAGGACTTCAGAGCTGTGTACATCAAAGTATGACTTTGTAATTAATTAGCGGGTACAGGAGAAAAATTCAATTCATATTGCTTGTACCAAAGTGTCCAGTCTGACTTCATCACGAGGTGTGACAAACTAAATCGTACCAGGCCACAACAGGCAAATTACTGAAAGTGTTGTGGGAAGGCATCTTAGAAGAGTGTCATATTTGCTGAAATGTTGAAAGCCCCGTGTAGCTAGGTTTACTTTATTAGGTTAATCTCAACGAATCTCATGAAATGAAATTTGTATCCTTTTAACTTGTGTGCTTTGTCAAATTGAAACAATATAGCCTTGCTATGTGCTGCTGAGGAGACCATATCATGAAATAAAGCTAAAAATTATTACTACTCAACATGCATGCACAAAGTGTACATAAATGTCTATACAATTAAAAGCTAGGTATCATTTTGCATATAGTAACACATCTGATGGATTATGACACACAAATTCCAGAGAACATGTGCTTCATATAAGCCCTTATCTCTCTTTTCCCTATGTGCAAAACAAAGGCATTCTTCTTTTGCAGTCTGCCTGCACTAATAAAACAATATGAATATTACTTGTAGAATCAAAGGAAATCCAAAACCTCTTCGTTTTTAATGTTAAACCACCTTATTGAAAAGCAAGGGGAAGAATGCGTTTTAATAGTGCAGTTTGGTATTTAAGGAAATCACATTTCTGCCATAGATACCTGGATACATTTGAAAAGGACTGAAATATCTATGCTACATATGTAAACAGATAAGAATATGCCTAGCAGGCATTTTGGGAACATCTGTCAATTTTTTATGGAACGCACTGATTGTGGGCTATTGATTGCATTTAAACAAAGTTGTTTCAAAAAAAAAAAATCAGCTAACAATTCGTGTAGAAAGGACTGATCAATATTTAAATGACTCTCTTTATTGATTTAAAATTAACTTTCAATTAAGAGATCCATAGGACTCTTAACTGCGACACTTATCCATTCAAGAGAAAATAAAGGTACATTTATCGATACACTTAAACAGCAGTGGCTGGTTTCCTATTGATTCAGTCATTTGCGCTGGGATTCGTTAGCGTCATCTGACTTCAACTCGCTTACTAGGTCTTCACAGTGTGCCATGCTGAAAGATGCAGGAATGTACAAAACGATACAGGGGAAGCAAACGGAATTAGATGTAGGCAGAGGTAAGTCATACTTATGCTTTTTATGTCTCCTAATGAAGGAAGTGACCATTTAAATACTGCCTAGCTTCTGGGTTTGGTCAGACACAAATTCCTGTCAACTGACCTGTTATGTACTGTTTGAGACAGGAAACATTAAAATGAATGAAATTTTTCATATTGATAGGTAACAGTTCTATTGGCTCCTATCAGCTATGACAAGATCACCTACTTGTATGTATTGATTAACGTATAATCCACAGGAAGGTAAGCTCATTGTTTGCAGAATGATTTTAAGTGGCAGTATCGTGATGTCCTGCATATGTTTCTCTCTCTCTCTCTCTCTCTGATATTTAAGAAAAATATAATTTAATATTGTTATATGGAATCAGCCATCATATGGATTTTGAAAGACTTACTGAGACATTTGAAAGTAAACATTGTGTGTATCTCCGTTTTAAAGAAAAACTCAAACATATTTGCACTAAACAAAAATATACTACAATAGCATAGCTATAACTATAAACATGTGCAAAAGCATCAGTACATTTAGGAACACAAATTAAAACCAGGACTGTAATTACATACTTCATTATTTATATGTATTCTGGGTATTTTAGTATACTATGGAAGCTGGACATGTAATCTCTATAGTTAATAATAGACCAAATTCATCCCAGGTGTAATTTCATTGAAGTCAACAGACCTCGAACTGCACCTGGAATGAATTTGGCCCAATGCTATGAATGCCTCCTGACTCTCGCCAGCCTAGATTTACATATAAGATATAACACAAAAATGAAATAAAAATAGAAGATGTCCAGGAGGCATAGCATGTTTACAAAGCAGAGTGGTAATAACCTTGCCTGATATATATGTGGCAGTGCTTTGCTTAGCCAGACAGTATCATTGGGAGTGGGGGAGGGTTAGCTCTGACGGTGGCTCAGGTTTGCCTGTATCCCTTCATGTCATTGCCTATTTCTTTCTCTTTTTCTCTCTCTTTCTGTTTTTGAAGCCTCATAGCCCAGAACCGTCCAGTGAAACGAAGCAGCCCCAAACTGACCCATTTATTACCTATTCATTTGCTGTGATGAAATCTCCAGGAGCAAAAAAACTGCTGCAGTATAGTAATGTTTAAACATTAAGACCTATTCTGATCAACCGAAATTATTCCTTAAACTGAGAACCACAAACAGAATGTATATAAAATATAAATTGCATACATGATCACCAACATTTTGTTTTTCAAAAAAATTATTTTGCTAAGAAACAAGATCAAATTCTTTGAAGCACGGGTGTGTTTTACATTATGACAAGCTGCTGTTTCCATTATTTCTTCTTTTCTCTGTCCACTAAAGGTTAAATCATACTTACCAAAGGCTCATTTACAGAGTTATGATATGAATCAGTGATATCTTTAGGATCATAATAACACAGAAAACTGGTTATGGACTTTTGCTGCTGGGTGAGAGTCAAGATCAGAAAGACCACTGCACAAATGCAAAGGAAATACCCCCTCCTAATATTTCTAAATCACATAATGTTAGTGTAACATAATTTGGAATATATTATGATGGTTACAATTACTAAAAAGTGCATGATGCCATTATTTCCAACTGGAAATTAGATGATTATACTAATTAAGTGATAGCAGGTGGCACAATGACTGCTACAATCTTCTCTGATGTGCAGAGAGAGATGCATGGTTCACTGTCTAAAACACTCAGGAATAGTAACAATTGGCTTAAGCAGTATTCTGTCCCAAGATGCAGAGTAAGGATTCACTTTGATTTAACACTTCCTTATCACATCAAAGAGGTGTAGGGACATCTTTATGGATTGTCTTAGGAAAAAATATGCTACCAGTTCAGCTTCTACTCTTACAACTAACGTTTCTTGATATAACAGAATTAAAGTATGAAATGAATTCCAAGAGAATCATGTAATTTTAAAATGTCAGCAATGTTCTTTCAAATTGCAACTGGCCTAAATTCATCATTACTGCTTTTAAGTTCCTTAATTCTGAATTGCTATAGGTGTGCTATTGAGTCTTGTAAGTCAAGCAAACTGGAAATGCTGTAGTAAAATAAATATTTCTCTGTCAATGAAAGCACTAAATACTTTTAAGAATATATGTGGTCATTAAATACATTTGAGTTTTAACTCAAATTTCCTAAGCAGTATTTGCACATTATTTTTACGGCAGGATTTGAAGATTATTCACAATTTCACTGAGTTAGACAAATAATCCTCCAGTCCCATGAGTTATTTCAGAGCTTGCTTTTCCTGCCCTCTCTGCTCTATGGTCAGACTGTAGTAAGGCTAAGTCATCATCCACAATTAGTTTTCCAGATAAGTCATTGTTAGTTTTAAAACTAAGAGATAGGTTTGAGAAGCTACTCTTTTTTATTTGGACTTCCATGTGTTTCTGGAGTGTCACCTCAGTTTAAGGATGGCAGGGGAGCAGATCTGCTGAAGAACCACGCTGTGCAAGAATGCAACCACCATATGCCTAAGAGGCAAAAGAAGCAATTCTTATAAATGATGAAAAATAAATGTTATCTAATTTCTGAAAACAGCTTATCTAGATTTATCTGTCTCTGTAGCATTCATTTTAGTTTTGTTACTGTATTTCTTACTAAAGATCAAAAGCATGGCTGATAAGACTTAAGTTCAGATATATTTGTAACATGGTATGATATCTTACAGCATAGCTAGTTTGTTCAAACAATTACTGCCTTCTCCCTCTATATTTTGCAAAGCCTTACCTGTGCCACAATTTCAAGGAGTGCTTTTGCTATCTGACTTTCCACAGGTGAATACAAGAGAAAGCTGGATCAGACAGTAGAAGGTGAAAAACTATTGTTTTCCCTAGGATGTTGTGCGTTACATTCTGGTGACATTCTCTTCTCAGTGATGACATGTGCAAATTAAAGCTACCCTACTCTTCTTTTTGCACTAAAATTCACATAGGCGTATGTGCTATGATAACCGCAAGTACTGTGCAGAATGTCTTTAGCAAGTACAAAAAAGAAAGGTTCTCCAACTTGGAAGCCTAAAGGAACCTTTTTGGTTAGAGCAAACCCTGAAATTTTGTGAAAATCACTCATCCCCATTTTCTAATGTTTTAATAGAACTAAATGGAAGGAATCTAAACTTCTGATTACAAAAAATGCCTTATCTCCTCCATGAATACCAAACTGCTCAGCATTTAGAATACTATCATACAGATGTTGTTCAGTGAATTGATATAACAGTTGCATCTTTTCCAGGACAAAATTTGAGCAAATTTCCTGCAATGAACATGACAAATACCTCCCTCTCTGTGGCTAAAATAAAAACCTTTACTGCTGCACCCCTGGATATTCAATTACCTGTGCAAATGGGAATAATGGTAGACAGTTACTCAGAAGCAGCTACTAGAGAAATTTGAACTTGTTGTTCAACCCAAAAAAATAACATTATCATACTATAGGCATGAGGCCAGGTCTCTTACCTTCACATGCCACTGATTAGTTCAGCCTTAGCTGAACAAAAATCCTTAATCTTCTCTTTTTAATATTGAAGAGGTAAACCCTCTTTCACCTGCATGTGGAGTCTCCTTTTCATCAAAGCTCAGGAGATTCCAGCAACAAAATCAATGTATGCATGTTCAGAGCAGTTTTCAGGGTTTTGTAAGACAAATCTTTCAAATGGGAGCTAGTTTAATGCTATTGAGCTGAGTTTCGATCTGACTGAGTGAGTGAACAACACAGAAACAGTTCACTTACCACTGCTCACACTACAGGAGGTGGGAATCAGGTACAGCTCTGTACAAATACAGCTGTGCAATTTCTCAGTAAACTCTTACCCTACCTAATCCAATGTTAAATGCAACCATACAGGGTTTAAACAAACAAAGACTTAAGAAAGAAATGCAATTTATTTCTCTACAGTAATGAGTGACAATTACGGTTTTCTCACACAAACTAGTGAAAATTAAGACTAACTCTGCTAAATTTAATAGAGTTTTGCTAGTGCTAAGCTGCTTTTAACTGGAGCATTTTCAGATTCTGTGTCCTAACAGAAAATTGTATCTGAACTATGATCTACAAATATCCTGCTCTGCATTTCTCTCCTGTTTTAAAACTTCCAACAACTTGCATTCTGGATTTTTTTGGAAGAAAAAACATTTAAAACCCCCTTGATTTTGTTGCCAGACATTGTAGGTTAATGTGAGTTGTAGTACAGCTTTGCACAGACAGATTCTTTTGTTCCTATGCTCTGACTCTTCAAATGCCAATACTTCAATCAGCTTAGAATCAGAGACAATTCATTCATCTTCTGAGAAAATGGTATTACAGCCACATGTCCATATCACCATTACATCATGACAGTCTCCACGATCATACAGCTGACTAGAAAAATGATCACTAGTCATTTCTTGAGCTATTCAGTATCTGGAATAATAGAGGATATGCTTCCTCTCTACTATGTAGATTCCTTCCTCTTAATAAACAAACTAATGAGACTTCTAAAATGCTTAAACATACAACCAGAGTAGCAAAGTGTAAACTAAAATGAATCAAACAAAAAGAAAAATAATTGAAATATGTGTGTTAGAGTGACAAAATGCCCACATTGGCTTTTGACAATTCCAGATTTATTAACGGGAAAATATTCTACTAAGACAACCAGGGACTAAAGAGAATAGCATTTGCACCCACCTAGTTCAAACACCAAGTTCCAGGCCCTCAAAAATACAAACATCAACTTCTCCTGTCATTATTCAGTTCAAAACCACAGGTCTAAGTAAACAAGAAATGTGATTATGTTGTTGTATTAACTCTCTGTTAGCCCTGAATGTTCCTCCTTTCAGGATGAGCAGGTGAGGTAATGAAGTTCTTTTGAAAAGGGACAAATTCTGATGTGCTTAAATATCTGCAGAAATGTGGTTGATGTATATATAAAATACACTTTTGTAATCCATACAGAAATACTAGATGGAAAAATGTATCAATGCATGTTTCACACACTGTACAATATGAACAAATTAGTATAAATTATAAGAGTGAAAAAAATACAGGACGCAGTGTCCTGGTCCCAGGTTCCTCAAATTAGCAAAATTCCAGCAGGCTAGCCATCTTCCTTACATTAAAAATGTCTATTATCCGGTGTAATTGAATAACTCTCTGATAATTACATCAGCATTTTAATAGTATATAAATAACCTCTCGCCTAATTACCATTTTGTTAAATTTTTCATATATTGCAGTATTATAAAAGGAGGTTCTTGGTAAAGTACCTTACCCTTTCAACAACAATTAATAATTCAATTAACAGGTCTTTTTTTTAAAAACAAAAGCTTATGTAGAAAGAGCAAGGAGGTTCACAGTTGAAAGGAGAGCTCTCTGTTATGCTATAATCATGGTTTCATGGCTGTAGTAGTATAAAATTTGTTCATGGCTTATTTCTCTTTCAGTGCAGCCTCTCAGTAGAAATGACACCTGCTTTTTGGTGCCGTGAGTAAAATCCTGCGCACACGACTCAACATACATGTGCACCTATCTGGTCTGGAACTTAAACCGAGGCATTTCCCCACGCCAATTTATTTTTCACAAGTAAATTTGTATATTTGTTTTGAAAAGAACCCACAGAGACAGTCATGTCATGAAGTCTTGACATTATGAATTAGAGGGGAAATACACTGTCAAAAGTAGAAACTGAATTTTCTCCCACCAAACACTTAGACAGTCACACTTTCCTGTTCCCTGGTGTCAGGGAAGGAAAGTGAAATGCACGGCTCAGAAAAGCACTGTTGAACAGAAGATGCAGTCCTCACTCATGCATAGCCTGAGTAAGAAGCCAAGCATCTGAAAAGCTTTGAATCACGGGTGACCCTGTAGCAAAACAGAATTGTGTTAAATGAACGCCTGACAATCACAACTGTGGTTCACATAGCAGTAATATTCAGAGACTATAATAAGAGCTGCAACATTAATGTTTTCAGACTTTATAATCAGTGTCATATTTTGCTAATTTCCAGGCATTTTATTTGCTTCATGACAGAGAATGCCCCAGTTAAACTTATATCTACTGCCAGAATTTCAATATGCCATCTCAAGTTTTATAGAAACCTCATTCTTTTCAGAAGTAATTAGTTAAGGCATAGTTTGCATGGCAATTAAAAACCACTTGCTTGCAGAAGCTTGTAAGCATTATGTAATTTTTTTAAACTACAAGTACACATGCATATTCTTGCCTCCAGCTTAAATACAGTGAATGTTGTAGTTGGTTGCACAGGAATTGTCTCAAGAACATAAAAGCAAGCCAAACACGATTGTATTCCAACTAAAATTGCTCTCTTTATACTGTGTATTGAAACTTGATAACTGTTGGTTATAAAATTCCTTTGATTTTCTGTAGGTAATAAAATACTTTGGCAATTACTATTGACAGTTCTGGATAATCTTGAAGGCTGCCTTGCCTGAAGAAGATGAGTGTTACAAATCACTCCACTGAAAGAGGGAAGAACAGCAGCAGGCAGCAGACAGGTTTCAATTTCACAATGCTGATTATCTCATTCGTGATTCTATGCATGCCTAAATCTGAGGATCCCTCAAGCAGCTATATGGACTTCTACTTTTAAAATGCCTATTACGCTTTCATACTTTTTGCTGCTTCCTGAAGAGTGCCATTTCGCCAAGCTTAAATAGCAGAAAATTGCACTGCTTTTCCTCTGCCCATCTCCTCAATCTCTATTAACCTGCACAAGAACAAAGGAGTATGATAGTCCAGCTATAGGTTGGGAAATAGGTTTGAAGTTGTTTTTCATTTACTGGTACCTATCTTCCTGATTCATAAATGTATTTGAACAATAACATTATTTTAATACATTATCTAACGACTGAAAGCATAGCCTTTAATTACATCTCTATTTATACTAATAAATACGCTCTGTGTTCAGAAATACATGCAGCTATTGTTTACACGAGCATCAAATGACAGATACCGTAGTGCTGTCAGCACGTGTCAAGGCTTAAACAGAAAGGAATAAAAAAGAAAATAATGAAAAATGTTGCAGGTTTTTGTTAGGGTTCTTTTTTTTTTTCTTTTTTTCCTATCTAGGCTAAAAGAGAACAAACAGAAGCAGCTACAAGCAGACAGGAAAATTGTTGAAGCACCTGGTTCTAATGCTTGCAGTAGGCCTTTATTAGATGTCATAAACTGAATGATGCATTACTCTGTGGACAACTTATAGCCTGCAAATGTTGAGGTAAAATGGAGGACAAAGAATTCTTTTAAAACAAAAAGGTTAAATGTTCCTTTTTAATCAAACAACACTTATTAGATGGACGAATCATAATAGGCTCACAGAGATTGGAGACTATTTCTGTTTCTTTTTAATGTATTTCTGTATCACCTTAATAAATAAAAGGTATTTTACTTTAATAATTCGCATTTTATGTATGAGTGATTTACAGTCGATCCTATATTTCACCTGTATCATTAAACAAAAGAAAAACATTTAAAAATCCTATTGTTGATACAGGTTTTGCAACCCAATCTCAAATCTAAATAGTTGCATTAAAATCCATGTAGGCAGTCAACCACCAAACAACAAAAAGGTAATTTTTGTTCATTAGAAAATGTTTTAAAATAAGATCTGTTTTGCATTTAAAAAGATAAAAGAATGTTTTCTAAAATGACAATTGCTGGTTGGCCACAGATTCTGGGCTTTAATCTCATGGCTTGCTCAAATTTCCCATTATGTCTGGCAGAGGCTTAGGGGGACAGAGAGGCCGAACTGTGGCCCTTTGACAGAAGTGGAGGGGGTTTCGGCATGGAGACACACAGCTGTTGCTCACAAAATGCAAGTGTTAGAAAATCTCACTACTAGGTTTGGGTTTGGGTTTGTTTTGGTTTTTTTCCTTGCTGCTAATAAAAACTTAAAGTGTTTTCCGTGCTTTCTATAAACAGTGCACTTAAGTTTTATAATCTAGTATATCTTATTAAGCGTGAAGTCTGCTGATCCCTAAATTATTCATAACATGGTCCAGACTGATTAAGATTGGCTTGTTAAGGAGCACAAGAAGCAATTAAACTGACAAGGCAGTGCGGCCTTGATGTATACATTTATTATCACAAGAATACCCAAAGTGAATGCCCTTATTAAGCAATGAATTTCACCTCACTGGCCTTCTACCATTGCTGCCACAGGCAGAGAGAGCTAGGAACAACATGTCAAAAGCTAACTCTGAGGAAATGCCTATCTTCAAGTGAAACCGATTTTGTAATGAACCTTTCAGTTCACTCCTGAGGTAATAAATCCTGACTGGTGCATTAATTACTTGATAACATCCCATCAAAATGCAAATGCAGCACTTGACCCATAGGAATGGCTCACTAGCTGTTAACTCTTCAGGGTATACATAAATTGTCTGTTTTCTTTTATCAAACAGGGCATTTATTTCCATCTTGCTAGGGTGAATGTCACTCCTGCCACCCTCGGCCCCTCAGTGGCCTGACACCATCATTTGCAGAGGACTGTCACTATGTGCCGACATTCTAATTGTGCTACTTCTTTGCTTTGTACCTTTGAGGCAGAATTTCCAGAACCCCCCCCCCCCCTTCCTTTTCTGGAGGAATCTTGCATGTCAAGGACAAAGCTGTAATAGCGTTACAAAGAATGACCCCCACCTCTAAAGTACACTAATCTTTCTTTTCAATGGCAATACATTAAACAAGGAATTTAGTTCCTTGAAGTGATTAAATGAAAGCTGAACATATCTACGTGAACTGCTACCCAACACAGGCAAGCGTGCATGCTTTTAGTGACAATACCACCAAAGATATATTTACATGTTTTAAAGACACTTTCTCAATCCCTTCATTGAGTGCTCAATTTTGACAGTCCACAAGCAAATAATAAGTCAAAAAGTAAAATAAAGTGTACTTCACAACACAAATTTAGCAACAGTGAAATACAATGCATCACATGCTTTTTACTTGCCAAGAAAATAGGCTGTTTTAATTACAAAAACTATTTCTACAATAATGTTCATGAGGAGCTGCATTTTATATTTCCTCATTCAAAATGCTCATCTACATGAGTGGGTCTGAGTCTCCCACCTGGGTCAACCTGCTTTACAGTTTTTCTATTTGTCTTGAAGGCTTGGTGAAAATCCTTAATTCAGGTTACTAGGCAACCCTGCAGGTGAGAAAATATAATGTTTGGCCTACTCCATTTTCAAATACACACAGTGGCCTAATGCCTTCCAAATAGACTGTACAAAGCATGCACTGATAATTCCCTGCTACATTTTCTAAAGGCGAGGTCACAAGAAAATTAATTGATGCTGAAAATAATGACAGGAGGAGAAGAACCACTGAGACTTGGTGTGACTGGCATGTGATGATGTTAGCAAGAATCCCAGCATGTGACTGGACAGTGTGATGAAAAATATACTTTATGTGAAGGAAAAACAAGTTACAAAACTTAATTAGTTTTTGACACTTCTTCATAAGTTATTATCTTTTCATTTGGAACATTGCCTTGGGACATCAATACACAAGAAGAAATGAAACATTCTTACTGTAAATCTGAAGGAAAAAAAGATGACTTTATATTGCTCTTCTCCTTTTACATGTCTTTTTGAATAAACAAAATATCCTCTGCAGCCTAAGGTGTACAAGCCCCCGAAGATGCTTCTGCTGAGAGCATAGAATAGACTTGTTCGACGTAATAATCCTGCTACAACTGATTATGCAGGTTCACTTTTAAAAATAAAGGGGGGGTGGATTGGAATCCAAAATGGTCACACACACACACAATAAAACAAAAGTATAGATGAGAAGCAGTTAAATTATAGCACCCACAGCAATAATGCTTCCTGTACAGCAAATGTATTTTTAATTTTTTCCACTAAGGCTTATACCTAGAAGTAATTCACACTGATTACTAAATAACCCTTGTGAGTTGCTTTGTCTTTTGAATTTTAAAAAATACACTTGCCGTGAGCAATGAATTTCATAAACCACCAGCTCTCATGCTTGATGAATCATTCTTATTTTATGCAGTGCTGTGTGATAGAGAACTGAGATAAAATATTCTATCCACAAGCTATTCAGTACAATTTATCATCAGCGGCTCACTAGTCCAGTGATAATACCTGGCTTGCAGATTGTAATGATCAGATTCTGTTTTTATTTCAAACAGGAGCGATCCAAATACCAGAGTTTTTAATTTACATACATTAGTGAGGTTCAAATGTGGCAATAGCTACAAGCAAATTCACTTGCAAACTGAATGCTCGCCTTGCATAAATGCGTTCCCTTTAGCTATTACTAACCAGTGAAGTACCCAGATAAAAATGAAAACAAAGAGGAAATAAGGGAAATCATGATACAAACACCATACCGTGGACTAGGATAATTACTGAACTACAGTGAAGGTCACGTTTATATCTGTTTTAGTAATGATTTCTTATATCTCCCCTTTTGTATTGAAAGCATAAATGACATCTCTTTTTTACGTTATTACAGTACTGTATTCCTTACATTCTGTAGTTTTCCAAAGTTCCAGCATATTATCATTAAGAAAAGTTTTTCTTGGTGTAAATTCAAACAAATTAAATACTGAAACAGCTGATAAAAACATAAGAAACTCCAAAATATCTGTAAATTACACCAACTTGAGCATTTAATAAAAAACAACAGACCTATAATAAAATACCTCTTATAGCTATATCACTTTTATACTGACCACGGTATTGAGCTTCAATTCCCAGCAGCATCATTACTAGGCATTTTCTGCCACCTTT
The DNA here is from genome assembly GCF_000738735.6 of Corvus cornix cornix. Lineage (NCBI taxonomy): Eukaryota > Metazoa > Chordata > Aves > Passeriformes > Corvidae > Corvus > Corvus cornix. The sequence goes on along the minus strand of NC_046333.1, from coordinate 123,620,220 downwards.
CTAAATCTGAAAAGCTTCCTACATTTAGTGAAGATTAGGTAATGCTACAAGCAATCAATAACAGCTATCAATTCCATACCTTGTTTGGAAGAACAAGTTGATTAAAAGTAAGCAAAAAGGATGGTTGAATATGCTTTAAAACTATCTGATTCTTCTAACTACACCATCATGACATAAAAACTATTATTCACAGGCCAAAAAGGTAGGTCTTAGCAATAGCAAAGTTATGATGCAAAGGAATAAAAGCCAGAATATTCTAAGCTTGACACTCTCCTTATCTTACCACAGAAGAAGGAAAAAAAAAAACCCACAAGAAGTAAAAAAGAAAAAGGAAAGGTGCACAGAAGCCCAAGTGAAAACAGAAAAATACCATGTCAAACTCAACTTTGATTTCTTGGGCTTTTCTTAGCTTGTGTCTAAGCTTTAGTGTTCTCTACAAGTAGTCCTTGTCTCTGATTGTTCTTCCTTTCTGGACTTTTTTCCCTCAAACAACTTTTAAAAAAAAAAAAAATTGTAGGAAGTTAGAAAATGCCTACTATTTACCAGTAACATTAAAAAATCTTGTAAAAGCAGCTATCATAAGCTCAGTTAAGACTTCACTTATTAATGACCATGTATACTCTTCTGCATGTGTACAGTCCTTATTGTGTAGGCACAAGTAACAGCCTCATAAATGCAAATATGCAAATATGATCTTGATTTTTTAAGTCTTTTCCCCATAGTACACACTAGTGACCTTCCAATCCCCTGAATCTGAATCCTAAAGACTGCTAAATCAACCAGCTTAGAAGAACTAGCCTTCCTCATAGAGCACAAAAGAAAGGAAGTCTCTGGTGAAAGAGAAACTCTTACAAATTCACCACATTCCCTATTTTCTTACTGTCTACCCACAGCTCAGGCAGTTTCATATTCCTCTGCTAGAGCAACTCATTTGCCTCACTACCAGTGGGGAGAGTCAGTGAAGTGGCCAATAATCTGAAAATGTGTTTAATCTTGATTAGACAAATGACAGAGAGGAAGATGAGATCCCCATTTTTGCCATTCATCCATGACTGCTGAACGTAGCTGCCTGCAATGCCCCTAGGACTGGCTCTGTGGCACGTGGAAAGGACTCCTGCATCCAAGATACCTTTAGGTCGCATTGAGGTTCTTTTCCATCTGCCCTTCTTGAGTGCTTCAGTACAATGGGAAAATGATGGCACGCAACTCTCATTTTAATGTGGTTTTCATAATAAAACTGTCAATCCTTAAGAAGAAGAAGTTGCTAGGCAGTGGTCCTTTAAAATTTTAATCTAACTTATGAATAGAATCACAGACCAGATATTGTTCTTCAGCAAATGGAGGGCAAAAAGCATCAGCTAAATTGCTGAAATAGCTGCCAGAAGACGCTATTCCCATTTCTGGAGAATAAACTTCTGCAGCCATAAAGATCCACAGAAAGTCAGAAGCCCCTTCCTTCATATAGACCTCTTTTGGTGCTGTATCTTTCTGGTGAAATGAACATTTCTGAATCTGCAGTTATTTATGCTCAGAAAGGTAAAGTTCACCTTCCTGCTGCTCAGAAAAAAATCAATGTATGTGGGTAATCTAAAAGAGAATAAGGAAATTGCAATATATGATATGTAGTCAAAGGACTACTCTGAAACACTTTATAGGCTATTATTTCAGCTCACAGACTAAATGAAATAATGCTTGATCACACTGTCATAGACTGAAGTGTCTGGCCCCAACAGTCTTATTCCATGTTATAGCTCTATATAGAAACTTTTCTAGTCTGTTGCAAATTTTGCTCAGTTTGGGCCCTGTTGTAGAACTTCAATTCACACTATTGCTTTAAATGCTGTTTGAGCACAAGAAACACTAATGCAACATTTTGCAGCTTTGATAATACTGTAATAACCCTTGTGTGATCACTTAAGAAGATATATCCTTGGAGATGCAGTAACTTTATGGTATTTCTGAGACTCCAATCTGGCTCAAAGTCACTGCAGTAAAAATAATCCTAACTAGAATTGAAATTACAAAGACCAATATGCGTGGAAAAGCATATCAGAATTAGAACCAAAATTTTCCTTTTCGTTTTTTTTTGCTTTGAGGGAGGTGTAAGACAAGCAGGAAGAATTACTTCTTGTTTACAGAAAAAAGACAAAACTCAAGCCTCAAACTAATAGACGAATTGTTTATGGTTAAACAGCTTTCAAAAATACTACGCATTCATGATACCTATACCTTGACAAACTGATGATCAGCACAGTCTTAGCTTGTTGCAAGTTTTAGATCATCTTGCCAAATATCTGAAATGTACTTACAGTGAAAGCAATTTCTGCTACAGTAGCATAAAGCATGCTTCTGTGCTGCAGCATGTGACACTGGCTGATAATAAAGGAATGTGATGTGAGACCGTGCAGCTTTTACAGCAATTTCCATTGCTTTAAATAATTTAAAAAACAAAAATAAAATAAAATGAGACAGAGAAAGAGTTCTAGATTAAGAAGTAGTTATATTCTGGCATGAAGATTTCTCAGCGGAATATTACTAAACAAATAGGAAAATTAAGGAGATTCTGTGGAACAATATAATGCTGATATCTGATGCAATGAGTACAATTTCTAGTGAAATAGATCAAAAATGCTGTGCCAAAAGCACTGTTAAATGCTTCTCATGTGATAGTGAATTTCTGCTAGGAGATGGGGGATGGGATGTAGAAGGGTGATAGGAAGAAGGAGAGAGAAAAAAGGAGCTCATTTGACTCTGGACTTGAGTTTGCTCTTCATGAAATAAGTGATAAAATTCCACTGAAGTCAATAGCACCAGAACAGATCTTGTAAGATGAGTGATATTTTAAATAATCAGATACTTCTAGTCAGGGCAAAAACCACTCTACACTTCGTTATCACACTCTTTATTTTTCGGAATATCTGACTCCTTTGCTGTCTGTCATTTTCTCCATGACAAATCAACAGAGAGAAGGCCTAAAACAGCTCTTGCAAGACGGAAGGCTATAATAGCTAACTTCCCTGATTTTTGTACATTTAGAGGAGCAAAGAATCTGACAAATAATCCCCACTGCCATTGTGCGGCCATTACACTGTCCTGCGAGCCTGGACAAGTTATTAGGTCAGACGCTAACTTCCTAAGTAGAAAAATGATGTGGTCGCCTTTGTCCTCTCTGCAGTAATGGCTGGAGTCAGTACTAATTAAGGCCCTGCGGCAGTGTGGTACGAGAGAGGTCAGAGACTTCTTTCTGACACCTAAACAGTGCTCAGCTCAAAGGAACTGCCCCTAATCTGAAATGATGTGATGTAGAGCTGGCCTTTCAGCTTCACTGTATATTTAAAGGAAAATGACAGTTAATGACAGGGGTGTCAAAAATGAGCAGATGGAGAGGCTAAGGAAAACATGGCTCTATGGTAAAATTTACTTACAGTTCATCACTGTGCTTAGAATTAGAGGTTACTGCACAGATGTAGAAGGTTTGGATACCTTTCCATTATTTCTTTTTTTAAGAAAAATATTTGCCTTATGCACATAGATTGAAGAAAGTCTGTTGACAAAGCAGACTTATATTTCCATTGTAATGCAAAAATCAGTACATACATACCCCCACACAGCCTACACTACCTTCATTTGTCTGTTATCAAAATAAAATATGAAAATAATAATAACAATATTTAATCTCATTCAGTAGATTACTACTTTCCATTTTATCTTGTTGGGAGTAACCATTGCAGTAATTAATCTTCTAGTCATTTTCTTTCTCCCCTTCAGGCATGGAACTTGGGAAACAAAAGCAATATTCAAAACAGAAACCAAGATTTATTGTCAGTTAGTCATAATAGACACCTGCACAGATTACTAATTACAACAAAACCATAAGGTCTGCTGGCACAAATCCTTTCCCATTCTCTCTTTTTATCCACCCCTAGTGACACACCTGCAAGCCTTTAATTGATGTATTTATCTCAGGAGTCCTTGTTAGCATTGCATTATAGCATCGCCATTCACAATGCTATAGTTAAGGTTTGGTCAGCATTTCCACTGTTGAGGCTTCCCTCCCTCCTTCCTTCACTTTCCTCCCTCCCCTCCAACCCCCTTCTCCCTGGCTCTTTAAGGAAATTTGCTCCAGGCTAAAAGTTGAGTATTGAGGTCTCAGTCCAGGCTCATATGATTCTTTTAATCAAACTAGAAAGAGAATTGTTTTGGAATGTTTTAAAATTATGTTCAAAATGCAAAAACAAACAACAAAAAAATCCACAAATTTTTTCAAGGCTCACATAGTTGAACCATATCTTTGATGTATTTTAAAATAATAAAAATTTAGCAAATAATTAGCCCACCACAGGGAATTGTGACATCTGATATTTCCCTGGAAAGTCAAAAGGAATGAGATCCACAATAGCTAAAAAAGAGGTTTTCAAGCAAGCCCTGTAATGGATTCCTGTAAAATATACTAGTAAACATTCAGAATATGAACGTGAAGTAATTATTATCACACAGAGCATAGATAATGTAATTTCTGTCCCCAAATGATGTATATTATTTAGTATTTTTGCCTTACAATCTTAAGCAGTTCCTATCCATATGTTCCAGAGGATTTATATGAATTATTTGTGTACAACTGCTCAATATTATTACCTCTTCTAAACTAGTTTGAAAAAATAATGTTTAATGATATTGTAGAGCTGCCATTACAAATATCGAAGGTGACATTTATCTATATAAATCTATCCCTATATGCATAAAGCCAGAAGGACAGTCATTTCAATCCATAGGTCTGCCTAACATAGAAGGGGAAAAGATAAAAAATAGGGACAAATAAAGGGAATTCAGTTTGTCTCAGTGTGTCATGTGTCATCTGACAGAGTTTAAGAAACAGTTTCTTCTGCATGGACTCTCCCTACACAGCCCAGGCCTCAGTTCAGCAATATTTAAAGACTGCATGACACGAATCAGGGTACTGTTTTATATTTCTTGTTGACATGGGCCTGGCACAGCCTATCTAGCATTTCTGTTCCCATCAGGACCTTTCTCCACAAGGCCCATTAGAATTTGACTTACTCAACAGGCTGCTGTAACAACAGCAACAAAACCCAACAAAAATCCAACCAACCAAAAACCCCACCCAAAACAAGTCAACTAGTTTCAATATGACTCTTAATTTTGCCTAGCCAACAAAGTGTAATTAAAAGATTAATGGTGACCAGTGAGTACATGACACAGGTTTAAGGTAGTTCAGAGTGGTTTTAGTTTTTATTATGTTTAGAAGATATCCATTGAAATCAAATCCTCTTGTCTTGCCAGAGCAATTTGTCCTACAGGATGACTCCATAGCAAGAACATGTGGACACTTCTGTAGCACTCCACCTGGACTAGGTAGCTACAAATTGACCCTGGCCTTGATAGGTGTCATGCCAAATGAGCAGTTATCACTCTGGTTCACTAAACTCCAATTCTGCCTTCTTTTTCAAAGAGTGTAGCCAATTCCCCCTTCCTAATGAGCAGGGGTAACTCCAGCAGAGAGAGTTTGGCCATGAGGATGTAAGCCTTTATCTGTATGGCGTTTTTGGATTGGACACTTGTGTTTCCTGGGATTTATGTGGACTTGGGAAGAATTTCTTGGATCTTACAGCCCCCTGTACCTCTACCTCTCCACACAGCTCCTACTCGGAGGCTGCAATGTGTTTTGCATATTTTCTGTTTTATAAACTGGTATCGTTCCACAGGCCTGACTCAAGTTAGGCCCTGCAGCTCTTTTTGCAATCTGAGACTGAACATACCCTACAAACAGCTGTTCTGCTTCAAAACATATTGCTTAGAAACAAAGCATTAGATAAAATACTTTAAAACAACCAGCACCCAACACAGATCCAGAATAACAGCATTTCTGCTATTTCACAATTAACTAGACATGTCTATTTTTCCTCTGACATCCTCATTCCCAGTAGCTTTTGGAGCCCAAGTCACACTTTCCCTTTTCCTACTATCCCTCCTGAGACATTCTCCATTATTAAACTCTGTAGGTATTCTTTGTTCTCCTATGCTCACAGCTTAAGCCTGGTCTGCTGAAAACTAGATGTCTGGAAAACTTGCCAGAAGCTGGGATGCTATGCCAGGGAAGCATGACTGTATGCTTGACCTCTTCCTCTGTTCATTCCCTCAGCCTCTGCTACTGGCGGCTGTCAGGTTTCTATTACAAAACCCTCTAGTAGTGCCAGCACTGTCCTGTAACCAGAAGTATTAGCTGGTACAGAACAATATGAAACCATTTTTTAAATTTCTGTCTGTGTTTAGTCATATCTGTTGACTGACAGTCAACATATCCAAACATTTAATCTCATCTCAGTAACCAGATGAACACACAGTTTCCATGAATAATAATGATCTTGAGGGCACCTCAGAATCCAGTGGTGTGGCTAAATTCAGTATTTAATTATGGAATATGAGCTGGTATCTAAATATGCATGAGTTGGAATATAAATTTGGGTTAAATAATTGTCCTATAGCAGATGTATCCATATCCTCTGAAGTAGGTCGGCCATCTCTATAGTGTGTTGTTCCATGGCCGATGCAGACATGATCCAAAACAGATGGGATTCTTCACAGAGAAAGGGAATTTACATGTTTCACTTAAAACTGAATTACACTGCTCTTGCAAACAAGGAAGTAAAATTTTGGGGACTGCTGGAAGTTGAGTGCTTCTAGAAGACCTGCTAATTCACTTCTAGAAATGGGAAGCATTTAGAAATGCATTATTCTCTTTCAGATTAAATTCACTACTTCACCAATTGACAGAGCAAAGCCTATGCACCAGTTAAAATCCATTTAAGCTGCATTTTGAGGGCTTAAGTGAGGCTTACATGATGCCTAGGTTTTGTGCTAGTCTTCTGCAGAGAGGATGAATCAGACCCTTATGTAAACTAATCAGTTTTGATGTTCTCTCTTCCATTTAAAATCCGTGAATTATTAATCTCTATGTGTACAGTAATTTCTTGAAGCATATTTTATATGCAAATTCATATTAACATCATAGAAACATCTATAATACAGACTGAAATAAATTATGAGGTATTGTGTAAGGGATCCTAGCCATTATGACCTATCAAGTAAAAAATCCAATGAAATTAAAAAAATATATATTATGCCCCTTAAACACATATTTACATAATAGACTGTAATGGCTCAGAAAAAAATCTCTTACAGCATGTAAATAATGCATGTTTTTAGATTTGTCTAAATACATATGCACATGTATTTACATATTAACATGACAGGTTGCAAAGACACTAAATTAACTGGTTTGCATGGTCTTGTGTTCTACATGAGTGTTTTTGAACACTTAGTAGAGAAAAAATTCAATCACAGATACGTACCTTATATTCAAGCAAAGAACTGATTTCCTATTCCTCCTGAAAAACTTAGCATTTATGGTCAATTTAAAAATCAATATTCTAAAGCTTTCCAATAATTTATTGTGATATTTTTAACTCAAGATCTTCATAGTACCTACATATTGACATACTACCAGCAACTCCACCAATCTACAACAAGAGGAGATGGTAGCATTTTCAGGTAAGAAATTCAGATTTAAACCCTGACATAAATTTTAACTGGCAATAGATTTTGTGAGTTGAGTTGTAAAAGATGGAAGATTGATGATTAAGTTGAATAGATATTCTGAAAATGTTGACCTTGCAAAAGCCGTAAGTTTGTGAGAACACATCTACTGCCTGTCACACTGCTTCAACATCACTTGTGTCTCATCAAAGTTTATACTTCTAATTCAGAAACCTAGAAACACTGAAATGTACATAATGTTTAGCTGAATGAGTAGTGACATGGAAGCCATTATAAACTCTTTAGTGAGCAGAAATTATTTGCATATTAAAGCATCTGAAAGCACCCCTCTTTGCTTTTAGCTACTTCAACAAATATTCAGATCCCATGTCATCTAGCAGGTAGCTGGACAGATCAGAGACAGGCAGAAGAACCTTCTGTGACCCAATCTACAAGTCTATACAAGATAGTCTCAAAGGCACAAATTAATACTCCCATCGACTACAGGTGTTGATGCATCACTTTAGCTACAGACTGATAAGAAGTTTGTAGGATTCAGTGATGATAAAAAATCCACTACTCATACCGTTAGTCCACTGAAAGTCTATTTGAAATAAAAATAATAGTGATAGTCAAGTATGTTAATGTCCATAATCATTGTAAATTATAACTGTCAGTGGTCACAGACCTATCCCATGAAAACATAAGGTAACAATTTAGCCTTATATTACTACTCTCAGAGAAGAATATTCATAGGAAACTAAAATGCTATGGGGATTATAACATATATTCTAAAAATAGAATGTTTTGGGATTCTTCTTTTTTCTTTTTTTCCCCTAAATAGAGTATTTCCATATAAAGCAGTGTGACCAGAATTTTGCACTAAGTGTCCGTTGTTGAAATTATACCAGTCTCACTTTAGAGTTAGTGAAGATGTTCACAGTGATTTTAATTCTGAATGGAACACTGCAAGATACCAGGAAAGCAATAGTTTTAGTCTAGAAATAATAGCATCTAACCACAGAGGAGAAAACGTACCCTCCCTCCTTAAATATATAGCAAAAATAATGCTGAAATTGCAGGCGGTTGCTTATCTTTATGATCTGGACAGTGTGCCTCATTTTCATTTTCTCTCACACAAAGACATATTGAATGTGTAAAGACAGTTTCTTACAGTTTGAAAGGAGGAACAAAAGTAAGCTATATTATAAATTAATATGAGAAGTCAAAGATTTGTTGACTCAAGCTGCGTTAAGAGATATGTAATTTTGGACTCTCTTTTTAGAAAACTGCAATCTCATCAAAATGTCTTCTATATAAAAAGCAATATTCAGGTTTTTGGTTTTGCCAACGTGCACAAGGATGAGACATGCTACGGACATAAATTTTTGCTTGCTTATCTTACACTGTGTCAACTTTTATTCACAATCCCATAAATCCATAATTTTTCACAATTTGAAAAAGCAATGGAGAAAGAGAAAAGTAAAATTAATACTAAGGAGACATGTAATTAAAGATCTCATTTGATTATTCACTTTTTAGAAATACTTGATAAATCTTCTGTATTATAAAACATATATTTTCCCAAGAAAAGTGAATCAAAATTATGATGTCAGCACAAAGAATGCATTCAAATACATTAAAATATTTGTCTGTGAGTGTAGGGACTCAGAACTGAAATTCCAAATCCTACGTGTTAGGACGCTTACTTAGGTTTAGCCATTTCTTGGGGTTGGGTGGGGTTTTGTTTGTTTGGTTGGTTTGGTTTTTAGTTTGTTTCTTGGGGTTTCTTTTTTTTGGGTATGTGTGCTTTTTTCTGAATTTTAAGTGATCATATGGTTCCTTGGAAAATTAAAAAAAAAAAAACCAAATCAACAAAACAACAGGCCACCGACTTTAAGTCTATAACTAAAACTACTGCATTACTGTATTCCTTCTGTATGTTCTAACTGCCCTCCAAATAATTACAGAGTGGAGACTTGGCTGTCATTCATGTGTATCTATTCCATTGTGTGAAGAGAGAAAGAAAATGGTTGCCCATACATTAGCACATCACCCATGGCTAGTGCAATGACAAGATAGATTAGGATGTATATTAAATCTCACACATGACTGCCTTTCTGTATCAAGGTAAAAAATACTTGCTCTTACATACATTAGGGACTAGTGTTGGGCTGACATCTACATTAATATTGACAGCATATCAACATTTTTTACATTAACTGAGTCAATAACTAGTCTAAACCTGGTAAAATTTAGATAACAAAAATGAAGAAAATATCTAGCAAGCAACATTAGATTCTTGTATCTAAGAAAAGAAAATTAACCCCCAAATACTACATTGCTTTCCTGAATTATCAATCCTACAGCAATACATCAACCAGTGTATACAGCTGTGACTTAGTAATCCAATCTCATTTGTCAAACAAGAATTCTAGCAGATAAGGAATGCTTCTAGGGAAAGAAAACCCTGCACAGACAATAACATAAATATTATATACATAGGAGGCTGATTATAAAAAGCTGGATTAGCATCATTGTATTACTTCACCTCCTAAACATTACTTTCACAGACGTGATGAAATTGTCAGGCAATAATCCCACTTCCACAATAGCTGCTTGTGACAAATGCACACAAAACCTGCACGAATGCAAGACTATTTTCCTATTTTGCAGGGGAGTTAAAATGTTTATTTGTATTTTCCATATTAAAAAACCTTTAAGTCAAAACTACTATGTAGGTTAGCTTAGGAAAGAGATTTCATTATTTACCTTTGCTGTAAAATCTCCAGTAAATGAGCAGTCGCTTCTCATTCAAAGCCAATGTCTTGGTTTCATTAATAATTAAATGTTGTTTTCCAATGATATCTAGCTATTTTATGCTCTTCTCTTTGAAATATATTATCTTCCAAATGAAGCTCAAAAAAATGCTGCCAATGTTTTTAAGGTGCCGCGCATTTTATAAGCATGCATGTGAATGTTGGGAGATAAAAATGTTCATTCTCCCAGATTCACTGTACTCACAGTGAAAGGGGAGAAATGCTAGGAAATCAATACACAAAAACTTTTGGACCCAGAATCCATTGGCCAAAAACTGATATGTAAATGTTTATAATTTCAATCTTAGCAATTAGGTTGCTACAGTTGGAAGCATCCCAGAGTATTATTACTCGGCAGAAATAAAAGCATGAGGCAGCCATGCAAAGTTTTTAGATTTTAAACTCACAAAGGAGCAACATTTCAAGTGTCATTCATCTCAGAACTCATAGAAGCTTTTGTTTAACCATCCTTCTCACTGAAGGCTACCTTTCCCCTCTACTTTAGTGTACTGTGGAAGATGATGAGGGTTAAAGTGATGTTCTTGACAATATTTACCTCCAAATGATCCCATCTTTCATTTATTCAAGTCCTTGAGAACAGGGATGAAACAGGCCATGAAAAACCTAGGCTTATGGACACGAGTTCTTCCACCAGGCAATACTATAGGTAAACAATGGGCAGGAAGAAGAGGCTTCTCTCTACTGTTCTAATGCTCTTCTAGACTCTTCTAGCTAAACACATAAAAGAAAGAGATGCAGAGAAATGCCTAGCACAGAACGGAACTCTCATTCTAGTGCTTAAGATGTTGACAGCATCCAAGCTGATTAATTGATATCAGTAAAGCCCACTGAAAAAGGTTAAAAGAACACTTTAACTTGAAGTGATATTATTGTGATCATTAGAATCGCATATTTCTGTCTTTGCTAATGAATCTTCTTTTATCAGCTCAATAAACTAATGTAGGAGTGCAATTTTTCAATTACATTTTCATAAACAGATGGCAGAATTTAATAAATTAATGTTTATAATAATGGTACAGTTATGAGGCTTGTACTTTTATGTATTTTGTGCTGAAGCTTTTGATACTAAATCCCAATAATGCCAATCTCCTTAGTACAGAGTAGCTTCATGTTCCTAGGTTGCTGTATAATGATCTCTGATCTTTCACTGTAAAGATAGGGGTGGCTGTAGGTAGTAAGTTTAATTTATTAAATAACAGGGATCTTAATCTGTTTGTCATAGACATTTTAAAAAAATTATTATTCTTCTGAACTAAAACACACTGTTGCAGGGCAGAAATGATATTTAAGCGCTATTGCAGAATGCATCTTTTGTTCCTAAACTTTATTTCTAACAGGGGCTAAATGATGCCCCATTTAAAACATTTTCAATTCCCAGAGTCCACATGTGGCCACATCCTAAGATTGCCAGACACAGTGTATGTTTCAGAAAGCTAAACCTCATAAATCTCCAGAAATTCCTCACATCTATTATGTTTACCTTCTGCTGCTGATGAGCCTGTTGGGCTCTGTACGGAGGAAATTACAAGCACTCCAGAAGATTTGGCAAGAAGATGCTAGAAGAAACAACGGGCAAAAAAAATTCTTAACTGAAACATCACATCCAGCTTTGGCTACCATTTACATATTTGACATTACAGCTAGTAAAATGGAAATTCCATCGAAATGGAATAAATCATTTTCAAAAATCCCTATCTGATTAGTGTTAGTTATGTCTGAAATTAAACGTGTTAAGCTACACTCAGTGTATATGGACTCCAGCTGAATTCTAACATTCATACTGAAATTTGGTCTGTTTATACACTTTTTGAATTAAGAACAAAAGGGAGTTGTATCCTAGAGCTTTTTTTGCCTATCATCTTCTAGCTCATTTCTATTAATCAATATTACAAAATGTCTTCCTTAACTTAATAGATGTTTGCAGACTGTGGTAACAGCTGCTAACTAGTAAGGAAATGCCAGCAGAAATATTTTATGGTCACACATTCAAATACCACTGGAAATTTGTTTATAGTTAATGCCAACTGAAATGGTTATGTTCTAGGCATATTTTTCATAGTGATCAAAAAGTAGTAGTTCAAAAGTCTCCTCACTTAATCCTTGACAGGGCCAAGGGCCAAAGAAAATCAAATTAGTTAATTACGGAAAGAAAATGAAGTTGCAAGTTTAAAATTTTGTTTGCTGAATAAAGTAATTGTTAACTGTGTTGCACATCCACATGCACACATCCTTGCACAACCACAAACAACTCTGAAATAAATACCTATAGTTTAGAAATTCCATTGAAAAGGACGGAAATCTGTTCTGAAATTACTGGCAGAGTAACTGCCTTGATGTCCTCTCCCCGGGACCACTGCCTTCCTACCTGACAACAGCAGGGGTGGAAGGGCTCAAGCCCAGCCTGGGCTACTGAACACCCTGAAGGATGAGGTCACCAGAAGGGATTTTTATCAGAATCTTGTATGTAAACAATCTTACAGAATTAGAAATGGTTGCTTCCATCTCTACATAAACGGGTGAAAGTCACAGTGAGTCTTTCTTACAAAAGAGAAGCGGAGAAATACTTCGGATTATGTATGAACTGTATGACTGTACATCCTCCAAAAACAAGTCATAAGAGAGAACTATCAGGTTTTGGAAACTAAACAAAAGTCTGCTCTTAATCTGGTGTCTTAACCAACTTCATAACCTTTGAGTATTCCTGCTTTTAAATCACCCAGGACAAGTCTGTCTGGCTAGTAGTACAGAAACATACAATAAAATGGTAACCTGTGATACCAAAAAAAAAAATATTTACAA
>NC_046333.1:123569527-123602027 GCF_000738735.6 Corvus cornix cornix | reverse complement strand
CACTAATGTTGCACCACCTAAAGCATTCAGCCACTGCTCTCCCCCCGCAAGCTAGCCAAGCATATCAAGTGTGCCTGCAACACTCACAGCCTAATGAACAATGCACAAAAACAAAAGTAACAGCAAGACTCCTATTATCTGATCTTCTGTAAAACACAAAAACTGCCTTCTCTGGTACAGAGGAAGTGCCAGTAAGCCTGCAGGTGTGAGCCAGTTAAAAGAAAAGGCTTTGGCTAAATAGATTCTTTGACTGCCAGGGATTAGAGTCATGGCACCAGTGGTAACACACATCTTTTCCCTTAATTTACAAAATTTTCTCACGAGTTTGCAAGAGTTCACCCCATCAGGGGCTTTCTGAGGCCATTGAAATGTCTTAAGTTTTAATTAAGTTGGAGTTGTCAGAAGAAAGCTTTTTTGGCACAGAGTCAGGGTCATTAATTACTGCTATCTTTGTTTCTTTCAGAAAAAAGAACTCTACTGACTTGTTGGGTTACTTACACAGCCTACATTTTTCTATCCTGCAGTCCTTATTCACCTCCAAGCGAGGCTTGATTAAGCAGTTTACCAATTACTTCCATCAATCTGGTTTACAAGTCCTATGGGTAATCGTAACTTCAGAAGCTTTTCTCTCTGCTGATTCGAGGTACAGTAGTAATGAAAGTAGCATTACTGTTAGAACCACAAAGCATTTTAAATGTCTAGATTTTCCACCCTAAATGATACTTGAATCACATTCGTGATTTTATCATTTCGTACACATCCTCTTATATGCTTTTTGCTGGATGGCCAGTTATTAGCAGACACCAGACATGCTGCATAAAACTAAGCAGAATAAACATAATTTTCTTGCTGTCTTGCAATTCTGGGGTTAAAGTTAATGTTTTCTATCAGTCAAATACCTCTGAATAAGGCTGCATTCAAATCAAAGGACATGGTATCTGCATTAGATAATAGTAACAATTTTATTGCTAGGTGCCATTTATCAAAAAATTTAAAAGTCTAGAATAATAAGCTGAAATTGCTACCCCATAACAATTATTCACTGGCCTAAGTAAAGGCTAATCTGTAGGCATCATTTTTACCAGATGCATTCACATTATAAAAAAGCCAAAATCTTAACTGGCACTAATTTGCTGCTTCATGAGAGTTTGAGATATGGGGAATACACTGCCTTCCTCCTTCCTAGAGATAATGGTCTTGAGTCTCAGTGTGAAATACAGTATTATACAGCAACATTCTATCTATCCATTCCATAGATAAAGGGAAGATTCTGGGTTCTAAGTTTGTTCATTCTTTGCCTCTGGTGGTCACTAATTTCGTATATATACACAATTAACAAATATTCCTCTAAAATACACCAGATTTTGATAGTCATATAGTTTCACATGCCCAGTAAAATCTAGGGTTTAGCTAAAGTGTTTTGCATAACTACCATTACCATTATTAGACAGCTTGGTAACTATTTATCTTTCTAAGTACACTGCTTGTTTATTTAAATGAAGTTTGTTCCATGAAAATCCTCAAATTCCTTGAAGCCTGCAAAAGGCCTATGTCAAATGACATATTTTTTGCTCTTTTTAATAAAAACATTGGCAAAATAATGTTTTTCAGAAACTCTGACTTGGATTTCTGATTTATAGAGTATACTTTACCATTCTGAGCTACTCAGCTCAGCAAGTGGCTGTTCAGAGACTGCAGGACTTGAATGTCTGTGGCGTAGTATAAATTATTTTGATCCTCCCTTGGGTATTTACTTAATTTCTCACCCATTTACTGTACTTCGCATAAAATGGCAGAAGCAAGATAGAAACTATTAGAAAGCTGGAAATACTACCAAGAACTTTAACCAGCTCTAGGAAGTTAGGATACCTGCAACAGAGGCAATCTGCTGATAAAGAAATGACTTTGCTGTGCATGTTTCTGTCTGTTATCTCTGTTTTTCTAAATTCAACATGCAAAGTAGCAATCCCATACACATAGCAGCAGATACTTATTGAATAAAATATTAAAAGTGGTTCTACAAGGAGATTACAAAACTCTGGTGAACCTTCTTATAAAATAGCCAGCTTCTCTATTTGTAGCTTTTTTTTCCCTAACAAAACAACACAGAATTGCATTGGTCTTTGCTGCTGTTTTCATTTTTTTTCACCTTAGTTAAAATCATCTCTATCACTCTTTCTAGCCACTTATGTCTGCAGGATGAATCTATACACAGATACACAGCTGTCATCATATCTCTGAATCCTTTCTACACAGAAACCCAGCTCCACCAGTGTAGACCTGCAACTTGCTGATGAAGTGCTCTTGAAATGGAACACTGGAAAAACCTAACCTCAGGGACTTGCTCTCCCACCTTCATGTTGTTCAGGATGCATCTACCCCCAGTATAGTTACAGTACCTGCACCTACAACACTGTGAATGGATATACTAGAACTTGGGCTCTTTTCTCTCTCCTTTAGTAGGGACTTAAACAGGCCTTTTTGGAACTCCAGCTTACTTTTTTTTCCTTCTGTAGTTGAATAATATCTTTAAAATCCATCTCTCTCTTTAAATAAATGCACACAGAAATAAATACGCTGATAAGAAAAGACCTATGAGGCTGCCACTGTCAAAAAGCCTGTTTAAGAGGCTTACTTGTTTTATTCTATAGCTAACTGCAATTCCAACCCTTCTTAGCCATGATGAGAAATAGGAAACTTTAATAGCCTAGTTCTGGTCTTAAATGCTGTGCATGTGCACCAGCATATATGTTTTAAAAATTGGAAACCTTTACATGAACACAGTACATCAAAAGCTGTTTTAACAAGCTGATTTAACAAGGTATTAAGATGCGTATTCAACCGAGGAGGTGGAGATTCAAATTCTGTAAATTTATGAACACAAATGTAGCATAAGTACTGTAAAAAAAAATGAAGAGTTTGTACATCCTTTCTGAATATTCATCTCAACTTAGACTGTTCACTATGAGCTCAGTCCTTTATTTATAACCTTTAATTTGATTGTTAGAGAAAACAAGCCACTACTGCTTCATTCAATATTGCTTGAACATACTGGATTATTCCCTTGCAATTCTGGTCCTTTGCATGATTTTATCTTAAATAGATAACCAGGCTATTTGACCTGAAGAGTCTCTTTCTTAATAAGTGCATTGCTAATATATATAAGTAAGGGTGAAAAAAAAACCCCCAAACATGTTAAAGCATCATTACACTAGCAGAACCTCCTAAATGAAATATTTATTTCATGATGAAATTCCATTTCTGTTCTTTATCAAGCAACAAGTTGTAAGACTTTGAGACAGGTTCATCTGCCAGTAGAAAAATGATTAGTGCTAACGTTCATCTGTATTGACAGCTTTGTTGAAGGTCAACAAACAAGTATATCTCTGTGCTGATATTAAGAGATACTTTTATAAAGTAAAAGAGAATGCAGTAGATCCTTTCATTTTAATAAAAAATGAGTTTTCAATGGCATTAGTAACTAAAAATCTCTGTTGGTTCCTTCTATATTAGAAACATTACTGAAATACATATTTCTCCATTTTTTCCTTATCAATATGTCAGTACAAGTACTTATATTCTGTAGTAGATGGTGTGACATGAAAAATTATAATGGATAATATCCACATATTCTCCGTTCTGTGAAGGACACAGGTGAGGGAGATACGGTTCTCTAGCAGCCTTTTTGTATCAACTCTAGGTAATAAACATGCATTTGGATGTAAGAAATAGAACACTGACAAAAAGGCTGAGGCAACTAGGACTTGGTTGACTTTCTAGACTCACCAAAAGCAGAGAAAACCAGCTGGATACAAATCAAAAGGTCTGCAGCACCCACACACACCTGGAACAACAGCTGTGCTTATAGAAGGACTATCAGTGACTGTTTCATCCTTTTGCACCTGATTTCAGGAGTCAGTGTTCCAAAAGACAGTATTTCCTGTATTTCTGCTTCTGCCAAAGACAGCCCTCTTCCACAAAGGCAGACTTAGGTAAAAGGGTAAGTCAAGTCACCTATACAAATTACAAAGTTACCAAGTTTCACTAATTGACTACTTTAAAGTGGGGCATACATATTAGTATAAAAGATAGGTAGATAGACAGATAGATAGACAGATAGACAGACTTACAGATATATAATGTGACCTTTGATTCAGTGTACTCAGCCTGCAAAATCTAAGCATACAGGTAAAGATAAGTGTGTTTTAAAATGGTCTTTTCTTCTGGTTAGACTTCTTTCAGCTACTGTGTCAAGAAAGAGAACTAACACATCCTGCTACAGATCACCTTTGAATGAACTGAACCACTTGGGCTAGGGGCAGTTTATTATGGTTAATTTGGTGCCAAGATGTCATGGTTAACAAAATACCTGACCCAGAAAAAAATGAAATTAACATGTTTGGTGTGCAAAGATACTTGGTTAAACAATAACTACTGTTCATTTTACTTGCCTTATATGGAAACATGAAAATTAAGGCTGAAAAAGACAGCAGCGTTCATCCATCCGTGCAGGATGACTTCCTATTATATGCTTCAAAATTCATTGTCCAGTCTCATTTCACTATGAGAAAGCTTCCAATTACTATACCTATTCATATCTATTATTGTTTTATGACATGCCTAAAGCTGTGTGCAGTATTACATCTTATCAGAATCTGTAGAAAGGGGGCCTATCCCATTTCTAGTCTATAACATGATGCAAGCAAGAACAAACCTGTCGGGGGGACGGGGGGCAGTTGCTTCTTGTATCATATTGCAAACTCATACCAAATTTGCTGCCCGCTATCACCCCTGCCTTTTTTTCAACATCAATTCTTTAAAAGCATCTTTCTCTTGCTGAATACCTGTGTTTTACATTATTATTTCAGCAGATGGATCAGATTCCATTTGCCAGGTTGAATCCCATTTTGTGATTTCCTCTCCATATTTCTAACCTGTCCTCACTTTTTATATCTTTACACTCTGTCCTCGCTGGCGTTGGCAACACCTTCCAGTTTTAGTACGACCTGCAGATTTAATAAATGGTCTGTTTACCTCTCCTTCCTTAATCACATGATCAACAAATTAAGTATGATGCTCACAACTGCAGAAGGCCTCTAGACACCTTACTCCACTCCCAAAACACAACTTGATCTCCAGCAACCAAATGACAAATTCACATGGCAATATGGGCACACCCATGGTCATTTCAACTGCCCAACACCTTTCTCAAAATTTTGTATCTATCCCTTCATTCAAGCAAAGATCTGTGAGGCTGTTTTGTCCATACAATTTTTTAAATTAAATTACAGTTTCCAAGTATTTTTCCCTGACTTTCTGTACTTATACTCATTTATTCCGCTCACTACATCATATTCTCTGGAAACTGCATTCCTGTTTCCTCAGGAAGTGATCCAAGGTTCACTTGGACCTCCAGCAACCATGTTCTCCTCCATGTTTCTCAAAGAGCTGGAAAAAGTGGAGGGAGTTCCACTAGATGGCATGGTCTCTCCTCCTTCCTGAAACCACAGAAGCCCCTGGGTACACCCTCTTGAGACCAGGGACTAGGAAAAGAGAGAGATTGAGACTACCCACCCAAGAACTCTATGGGAAAGCAAGTCCAGAAGACCACTTCTGTTATTTATCCTCATGTTCACTTTTGTTTCCATACTGTGTGTGTGCACAGCTCAGGAACAAACTATGGTCAAGAACTCTTGGAAGCACAGCTCCATCTTATCATCTCCACATGAGGCAGTCAGAGGGGCCAGGCAGCAGGAAAGAGGCAAGTAGCACCTGTCTGGATATTCCTGGCCTCCTGAAAATGCCTTTGGGCTAAGCAAGTGGAGACAAGAGAAACCATGGGGTAAAACCTTCAGTGTCAGAGCAATAATATTTGTTATCTTATTTATCATTGTTACTACTTCAGATAGACCACAAATCTTTATGCAATCATGAAGATAGGTACACATAGAGAATGAACCAAAAAAACGCCCCAACCCTGTATTCCTACTCTTCTCATCCTTCTAACTGCTCTACCTTCAGGTCGTGTTCAACTAAGGCATATCAAGTTGAAAATTAAACTGTTTTGGGGTAAAGATGGTTTCTTGCAGCTTCAGTAAAGTTCCTATCGCACCACTAGGCTTTATAAACAACAACAGGCAGCCCTATGGTAATTACCAGAATTACTCTTTTTTTTCTTTTATTAAAGATTGGTATTAGATTTGCTTTTTCCCAATCTTATGATAATTCGTCAATTGTACTTTACTTTTCAGAAATAATTACTAGTGATTATGTAAACTCATTATCTATGTCTCTTAAGAACGTACCATGCTTATCATCCAGACCTGCTGTTTTACTTTATTCCATTTTTTTCTAAGTATTGCCTTACTCTTTTTTTATCAACAACTATTTTGAAAAGGTCTTAATTACTTGAGCTATTATGTCCTTACTCCTTTTAGTTTTCTTGTCAAAGACTGATTTTGAAAGTAGCTCAGTGCATCAGCCATTTCAGAACCAGCTTTCATTTTGTCACCCTCTTCATTTATTATTGAGCTTAGTTTTTCATTCCATTATTCTTTTTTTTCTCCAATATATTTGAAATGCTATTCTTATTTCCCCTGGCTCCTTTGGCTAGTATTAACTCATTCTTCTTTTGCATTTCTTTTAACTTTTCCAAGTCTTAAAAGAGTTTTAATTTTCTTGGTTGTTTCCATCTTTCATTTTTGCCTTGGGAGAGATCTGGCTTCCATGGATCTTTGAGCAGCCCCTGGTGAAACTACACCAACTTCTCCTTATCCCATATATTTTCATATTTCTAAAAGCTATAGTTTAGTGCCTTTCAGAGAGGCAAGTCACAGCTGGAAAATGTGACTGGGAATATCTGACTGCTATTTTCAATTCTGATTGAGCTGTAAAACATAATAAATTATTTGACAATCCCGTGACTCAGTCTCTCCATCAGTGTAACCTGTGTATTATCTATGTCTTCAGAGGACTGTGCTACACTTATTTAATATGAATATATCCTCTGACTTTCTCAAGTATCGTAAACATGGAAACTCTTGTGATTTTATAGGGTTCTACAATTAAGTTTCTCAAGAGTAGAAATAGGCCAAATTCCTCTCTTTCACACTGAACACCTTAAAGCACCTACAAAATCAATCTAGCTCAAAGTAAAAAAAGGCAGGATTTTCTTCAGTTATTATATATGAATAAGATTTTAAACACTCCTTTATGTTCATTAGGTGCAATTTTCTATCTGATTAGCTCCAGTTGGCTGCAAAATATGCAAATACCTAACATGTTTGGCCATTTCCTCTATTTACAGAACTATAAAAAGATGTTGCTTTAGATTTGGTGTGTTTTGCAATATTATGGCTGGAAAAGGCATATTCTGGTAAAATTCCACCCGTCAGAATTCAGTACTCTTTGTAAAAAGAAAAAAATTATTACTTGCAAGGCCAGTAGTGGAACAAAAAAACAGCATTCCCAGCCCTGAACTGCAAAGCAAACAATGAAAACAATTTGCTAATAATTTGTCAAATTTCTAGCTTTGTTGCCACTACTAAATGCTTAAATGTGTGCACAAGTATGACAGCAGCAACTGACACAACATTTTTATGAAAGAGGAAAAAACAATGGGACCATAAAATCCTGTATTTTTAATAAGTCAAGAAGAGCAGAAGTAGTCCCAGAAATTGAGTCAGTTCTTTCTTACTTTCATCTCTTCCTTCTCTCAACTCCAGATTTGGAAGGAAAATAAAGCCAAAATTGAAAAATTAAATGCTAATTTTAAATATATGGATATCCAAATCCCCTATGTTCAAAAAGACCCCAATGAAATTAGTATACCTCAGTGAAAATAAATGTCCTGATCACTTTTTCCCTCAGGAATTCTCTGCTTTTCCAGGTGCCTGCAGTGAGATCTCTTGCAATAATGGAGTAGTCCAATCTTTGATACTTAATTGTACTGGATTACTGTTTGGCAATGAACCAAGTGGTTGGCCTGGGGACAGATCATTTTATTTAACGGCTCATCACCAGAACCTCACCAGAATGCAAACAGAAATCACTATTCTGCTGCTGCCAAGAGACTGTAAGAACACAGGAGGCTAATCAGCCTGGGAGACACTCATCTAATGACATATACAGGTAAGCGTCCACTTAAAAAAATGAAAGGCCAAAGGCCAAAAAAAAGGCCAAAAAAAAGGCCAAAAACTTGAAATTATGAAGAACCAGAAATGCACAGCAAAGACACACTTTTATCTAAAGGGAAAATCAACTAAAATCAAAACAAGTAGGGGTTTTTTTCATGGTTAATTACCATTACACTTACAATAACTTGTTACTTATTGTTTGTGTAATTTAGGCTTGAGGGAGAAATATGTGAAAAGTCCTCTCCAAAAAAGCTTCAAGGAAATTATTTATGTGAGCTCACAGATAAGAGCGTTTAGATTTGACATTTTGATTTCTATAATAAATTGTTTTATTTTAAAAGTAAAACATCATGTAAATTAATTCATCCCTCAAGCAACATGTAGAAAATGCCTCAGACATGTTTCAACAAATGTTCAGTCTTCAGCTATGTTCATTGTAATGTTCTACTATGATAATAAGTGCTCTGTAAATCAATAAGTAAAACTACACAGTGCCCAATTTAGAAAAGCAGCTTCCGTCTCCTCTTGTCCTTAGCAGAAGCAAATGGCTTTAGTACTGTTGTGTCCTCTCCTCCACTGTGACTGTGGAAAGGTTACGAAAGGCATTTTGTATGACTGGTTATGAAAGACACACAGCAGGGCAGTGAAAAGTTTTATGGGGGCTGTAGCAAATATCAACAGTTTACAGGGAAGGAGAAAAACATGTGTCAAAAGTGATTGTTTTCATCTCCAAGCAATGAGGTGAGTGAGGAAAAGAAACTAAAGCCTATCAACTAGCAAAATTCCACTTCTTTCTTTGCCCCCTCCTAATTAGCAGCCAGGTTCTTTACTATTAAATGAAATTTCCTATTAGGCTTTCTGGAAAAATTCACTATCTCTTCTCTTTCTTCTTCTTTTTTTTTTTCCCCCTTTTTCTTTTCTTTTTTTCTTTTTAATGCCTCTCCACACAACCTTTTCAACTTTTGTTTCATTTCCATGCAGCAAAGACACAGTTCAGGCAAGGGATTTGATACTGCAGACCTAGTGAGGAAGAAGATAATTTGTTTCTTGCCACCAAGTTTTTCAGGGATACTAAAGAAATAGGGGTCAGCCTGACTGCTCTGACTTCCCATCTCCTGCTAGTCTTCCTCTTTCATAGGTGCTGCTCACTGCCAGGTCAGTAGGGTTTTTTTTCCTTAAGTACTATATACACTCCAGATTGAAGGTGCTTATCTAAATAAATAGACTATAAAGCACAACAGTGAATTTGTAATACAAACACTAAAAAAAAAAAATCTAATATAAGCAACTGTTGTGCATACAGTTTACTACAGCCTTTTCTTAATCAAGACGTTTGCAGAAAAGCCTGACACATAGATACTACAAGCATAGGAAACATGTTAATATCTTTGCAGATACTGAATTTCTGTAGAATGCTCTGCACTAACCAAGCAGAAAACAGCATCAGGTAAACATGTGATGAAGTATAACTCTGTGTTGTCATATGCTTACATGTCTTAGTGCACATACACAGGAGCAAGTATGTATTTTATATGCATGTACAAACACAAGATCAATGTTACAACACATGGCATGTCCTGATTCTCCAGCTGTTGTATTAAACTTGACCATGTTAAATATCATAGTTGCTCTGTCATCCAGACAAAATAAAGAGTTGAAATTATAGGCTGCAGAAGGAAGCACATATTAAAAGTTCATAGATGGGTCCCTAAAAATACACAGTTATAGTAAAAGCAATCAAACATACAGAAGCAATGATCAGGATCACTGAGCAAAATCTTGCATAGAGCAACAAAGACATATAGGAAACCAATTGCCTTCTGACATTACCAATAGTAATATCATAAAGATGATAGCTATTTTCTACAAATAAATCTAAAATGACCTTTCGGGCCACATACAGTCTGTGATAATTTGTAATTTACTTTCCTTGATAATCATTTCACTGGATGCCTGAATTTTCCTTAATTTACCATATAGGATGAGTTAAGTGCAAAGACACCAAGAAGCAGAGATAGTGAATTAGCTGGGGTTAGAAGCAAAAATTCTATTAGGCAGCTAATTCTTTGAACATTGGGCCACGTAATTTTAAATTACTTAAACATCTGTACAAGAAACAAATAAATCCTAAAGGGTCAAATCCTGCAGTCTTTACTCAGACAAAATTCCCATTGACTCATGGGATTTGACCCTTAGTTGGGAATATGCACAGGTTCAGACCATCCTTTTCAAGCTCAGATGTGGAAATTCTCTTTGGAGCAGAGAAGTCCTCAGGGAAAGGCTTTCTGATACCACAAGCATCCAAGACACTAGTCTGGGCTAATCACTAACAGGTTAGCATCTCTGAAAATAATACTGTCTAACAGCAGAGGAATGTGTAGTCTGGTTCTCATAAAATTTCAAACCTGGGACAAAACAGAAGAATCTGGTAGAGCTACCTCTTTTTTCATCTGAATTAATAACACATTATCAGTTTGGTAAGAAAATATGAACTGTTATTATCAAGCTTCCAGATATACAATGAAACTTGGAAGCAAATATAGCAGTAAATATTTGCTACAGCATAGTCACAGTAAATACCAAATCGAATACTTATTTTTTTCAGCATTGTTTCACTTTATAAATTCTTAACGAGTTATGCTGTAAAACTGTAAAATAATTCTAAATGTGAACATCCTTTGAAAAATAAAAAAAAAAGCTACCACAGCACAGGATAATCAGTAAGTCTATTCTCAAGAAAATACTCCCTCTTTCCTTAAAGAAAGACAAGAAGTTCCACGGCAGACAAAAGTAAAGGCCAAATTCTAGTATCTCTCTGTTTTAAAAATAACTGACACAAAATTTGACCCAGCTTACCAGTATTTCATGATTTTTGTCTGTTATTTTCCAAAAAACAGTCAGTAATTGGTTAGGGGTTTTTTTTGAGGGGTGGATTTTCAGCTTGAGAAGCTCAGCTTGAGATAGTACAGGCCAAATTTTCACAAAGAATAAACAAAGCAGACTAGCATCTGAAGGTGCTCAGCACCCCTGTAAATGCAGGTGTAAGGTATATGAACCAGTGCATCCACATTAAGCAACTCTTTTTCAACAGCTGGTACAAAGTGCTGGCAAGCTTTTGCTGGCTACCCTACCAGGCTGATAGATTTATATATTCATCCACAGGAGAAAGAGCCCGGGGTAGCAGATGCCCGCAAAGCGAAGGGGAAGTTTGTCACCTGGAGAAAGCATGCAGAGATCAGAGGATCCAAGTACTGCTGCAGAAACTCTGCTCCCGGCAGGCATCTTAATTCCACTTACAGAAGGTTCTCCCTGGCTACAATGTCCTGAGGACCCACAGACTTGAATTTTTCACAGCCCTATTCCTTTTTCTTGGGAATCCTTACAGAATTACGGGGAATGGTATTATTAAGCATCCTTAGCTATCACACATCCAACATGTGTCCAGTGTCTTCCCCAGGGGAGATCCTAGATGTGCACAGCAATCAACTTTAAGTCTCAGTATGAAAAGGGATGGTCTGTAGTAGGTCTCCATGTCTCAGAAAGGACAGACCAAAAATTTCAGAGCCACAGAAGCATGTCTGCAAGGATGCAACGCACAAATATCAGATCTGGTAGAAAAAGAAACTACACAAGGGAAGCATCATTAAAAGCATGTTCTGACAGAGGTAAATATTTTTTTCTTATTTAAAGTTATTTTTAAATATTACATGTTTTTCTTAAGTACCTGTTCCTGATTATTACATTGGTTTAACCTATTGAAAAGTGAAGTAGACTGAAGTCCCTTCCCATACACAAAATAGATTGAAAAAATTGTGATGGCAAGTGAATCCCACTTTATCACTCAGCCTGGAATTTCTATTGCAGAAACACAAAAGTCTGATTTATTTTTAAAGCATTTTAAACACATACCAACATTACTTGGAAACAGGCCAGGTAAAAAAATTCCATCAGAACTGACACCCTACAAACACATGTTACCAGTAACCGCTATTGAGCCTAAAGAAATAAATGAAATGCTATACCTTTGGCAATGCAACACTTGGCACTTTGTCAAAGATTCATAGCAGCAAGGTATATATCTACTTTAAATATACAGTAAGCTCAGGACTATGTATTAAACACATGCACTGCCCCTCCCCCACCTTAAGAGAAGTCTTTTGTCTGCACAACTTTTAAAGTTATTTAATGTCTTTTTTTTAAAAAACAAAACACTATGCTATTTGTATTCCATAGCTGACAAAATATCATGGCTATGAATTCTCAAAAAATCTAATCCTCACAAGAACAAGCTTTACCTGACTGTTATTCAAAAAGTCTAGCCTAAAAAACAGAGAGGAAGAATATGCAGAATAGCTGGATATGTATGCTCATACATTGAGGTGAGAGAATACATTCTTGAAAATGTTGCTTCTAACAGAAGTGAGAGATTTATTAGGGCTCTGGATATCTCTACCAAATCATGGCCTGAAAGGATCATCATCTTTAGCAGTCAATTAAATAAGAGGAAACAAACGCAAATTTAATATAAACAGGAGTGGGTTTTAGGGTAAAAAAGCTATCTACAATTTCTGTGTTAGCCGCATCTTTACCTGCCCCATAACAAGACAACCTCAAACAAACAGCAATTCTCCAACAGCCAGTGATGTTTCTGTAAAACACTACCAAGCACACTTACGGAGTGTTTTACAGCAAGCACATGGGTAGACTTAAAATACCTCAAGATCTTCTTTTACTTTGGGGTAATTTAGACTCATAGTTATTACCAGAGTGATTCAATGGGAAGAAAAATAAATAATAATAAATAATAAAGACATGTATCTTTTGAAAATAAAGCTTTTACTCAGTTGCTAAAAATGTAAACTCACCAAAAGACAGAGTAAATTTCACCTCTCTTCACATGTACCTTTTGTGCTGGCATTTGAATACTACATGTGAAATACAACCGCTGAAGTCAGGAGTCAAATGTCCCATTTGCACCTTCCATTAGCAAACATGCTGAAAAAAATTCCTATGCCACCGCTACAACATGTGCAAGCACAACTAAGATTTTATGGCAAAAGGCACAGGCTTGCAGGACTTAAAGCATATTTGAGGGGGATTGCATGAGGACCAGTAGATGAAATCACATGCATCTGTGGTGCTGAGGAGAGGTGTTAATTTTAAAATCTGTTCACTAGCCTAAAGGTGCAAGGGGGGATGGCCTTTCTCTTGCTCAGCTTCTAACAGTAAATGATATCACCTTTCAGGAATTTTTTTCTGGTAATGAAAGCCATGGTGGGCTGGGGAGAGAGAGTAAGGGACATCTGGATCCTCTTCTGGAATGACAATTAGGCAGTGGTCCATATTAACAACAGGCGGCCAGTAAAATCACCCGGGCTCATGCATCAGATATAAAGTGATTACCTTCAAATACTGATTTTACAGCAAGACTAGTCCCAGAGGTTATAATGGTTGTTGCTTGTTTCTAAGTGGACAGTTTTTGAGCACTGGAAGTGAACTCTGCAAGGAGCTATTACTCCTCAAAAAATACTTCATGCACTTTTGGTGGTTAGTGCCATGGAGACTATCCCAACAATCAGTGTGTCTAAGGGATTAGAAGAAATTATTAGGCCAAAGTATTTTGTTGTTGCTTGCTTTCCCTATCTTTTATGTCACAGTGACTTTGGACTTTTTGCTAGGAGACTTAAAGTTCTCCAATTACTCTAATAAGGCCAGTGAGTCATACAGCTCTCCTACTGCCTGAAGAAAGTGGGGTTTGGATAAGTGCTAATGATGTAAGGCTCGAGACAGGACAAGGCTGCAGTGGTTCACCACAGCATGTAGGGATATACACAGATACATTCTGGGGCTGGATTGACATACCTGCTTTGAGGCTTTTACACTTGTAATGTATGGATATTTGGGGATATAGCACATCCAGAAGTCAGGCACAAACATGACTGCTTTCTGGCATAGCTGTGTGTGCTTCTGTGTGGCACCCACACTGCTGTTTATTCTCTTCCTCCAGAAAAAACAGTTACCTGAACGCAGCCTTTCCCTAAATCCGTGACAAATCTGAGATGCCTTTGAAAGATTTGTGTCTTTACAAATGCCTGTGACAACCTAAAGCAGCCAAAGCCAGCAGGGGCAGGTGCCCAAGCCTCCAAACAGCAACAGGCTGTGGCAGGACCAGGGTTTGGTGCAGAGCTTGGCTCCATCACCCAGCTGGGACCCATCTGAGGAACCCACTGTACACTCAGCCATAATGCTCTCCCTCAAATGAGCATCTCTTGTGCACTTCCCTTAAGGGCTACAGTAATGTTTTCTACTTACAGCCACTTGTGAAGACCACTGAAAAATGGTAGCTAATGCTGAAAGCAGCTGCCCACTTATTTAGCAAATTTTCCTGTAGATAGCACTTATGCTCTTGACACTGCAGCTGCTACTAGTTCCTATCTACGTGAATCTTTAAGAATTTCTTTAGATGAGGATTTCTAACACATCAAAAGATGTTTCCTAGCACAACTTAAAAGCCTTTAACCCAGCTAGGTTGAGTTAAACCTTCAGAGAAAGCTTAGGTTTTAACTTGACCAGGTTCTAATATGAAAGTTTATATTGCTTGGTTACGTCATGCTTAAAATGTACTAGCAAACATGTTCTCATCAAAGCCATTTACTAAAATATTGGTATCTACATTCTGTCTCAGTTTCTGCCTCTCCCTCCTGACTGTGTCTAACAGCAGGTTCTAGGCAAGCTTTATAACTCTCAGCATCATGAGCTGGTGTCAGTGGAAGTCCCTTGATCACAGTGTCCAACTGCTGAAAAAAAAAAGTTCTCTGTGAGGTACCAACACCATCATGGTATCAGCCATACTCCCACAGAAAATCGGTTGAGTTGAGAAATCTGCAGAATTTACTTCATCATTTTGCTTTATGCAATATTACAAAATGTTTTTTAGTTCCAACCATTTGGGCTTAAAATATTATAAGAATGGAATAAGGAAAAAGTTCTTATTTTTCCTTTAAAAAAAGAGAAAGTATTTTCAGTTTAGAAACTCAGAACAGCATGCGTTATACTGGCAGTTACCTTTATTTTGAATATAATGCAAAATTGCAACCATTTACTGTGTAATGACCATTCCTGATTATTCCATAAAACACAACTCATTTTTTTTAACTACTGTTGGTCTGTTAGATACATTTGGATACCCACATAACTTGGGGTACCCATATATCCGTATATTAGATAGCTCACTTATTTCCGCTAGTACATATCACTTTAATTTGAGCTAACACCACTGAAATATATAAAGAATGTCCCTGACACTCAGATGAAAGATTTGACTGAAGCATCACAAAAACACGTTGAGCAATCAACACCAACACACAGTTAAAATAGATTCTCTTTTTGCATAGGAGGACATTGCTGCTGACATCTTAAGCCTAATATAACATGAAATTAGCAGAAAACATCAAGAAAAATCCACCTCCAGGTATGTCATCTGTAACAGTGTGTGATCCCCTAGATACACTCCATTAACACAGACAAACTTTTAGAAAGTATAATATGATTTTTGATGGAGGGACTAACTGTCCCCTATTCGATATTCTGATGCCTGTTGAAATATGCTAGTAAGTCTAGAAAAAATACAAATTGCCAAGATGACTTACTGATATGCAAAGTTACCATTGTAATGGGCCTTCAAATACTATATATGCCTCTTGGCTACCTTTGACAATGGGATAGCATGTAATATCTTTTTCTTGACCTTTCTTGCTGAGTACTTTCAAAATCTTTCAGGTGCAGATCAGTACAGCTGGACTAAATCTCTTGACAATTGTTAGGTCTCTACTGGGAAGTAATGAAGATGAAACTGTACTTTTACTCTGTGGTATTGTCTTTCCCATTCAATACAACTGGGGAAATTATTAAAACATGAAATTTATTGTAAAATCCAGATAATTTATGGCTTTTATAGAAGTGTTACAGAATGATAAGGATACAAATCAGCTTCCCACTCTTATAAGGTCTAAGGAAGGGCCAGACATGATAGCAAGCTTCTATCCTTAAGGTAAAATGCCCATTTTTATTTTCCTCTGAGCCACTTCGAGACCAGAAAGCATCCCAAAGACAGAGAGACAGAACCTTGAACAGAGTCATCTGCTTCCTCAATATTTCTCAAGGGAATTCATCCGTAAATAACAATTAGAAGTTTTAGGTGATTCCTGGCAAACCATGTGCAGCAATCCAGGGCAACTACTAACGCCGTAACAGAAACAAAGTTGGCATGTAGGATTTTTATTTACCTTTAGATTGCTCAGGCTGTGTTTCAGCTGTCACAATATCCTCACTGATCCACGTTCTGACAACTGTATCAGTTCGGGTCGCACCTTACTCTCCAAAGGACATCAAAATACTTGAAAGATTTGTCACAGAAGAAAGTATTCTTTGTAAGACTATCTTGTCAGAATATGGTCCTTGAATGATGACTCACTGGGCAGGAATGCGGTGCATTGCTATTATTCATTTACCATTTAATGACACAGACTTTTAAAGTACAGCTCATACTAGAGTGTTCTAAATCCTCAGTACGAAGAAATCTCAAATTAGCTGAAAATTATTTGAGACCTTCAAAGTGCCATGTTAGTTAAAATCAGCAAAAGCAGAGAAAAGAGACATGCAGATAATAAAGCAATCAATAAGACAGCCTGATTGAAAAATGTTTTAGGAATGGTGATGTCAAAATAAACTTTTTTTTTTAAATTATATCTATATGGGCATCCAATATAAATCTAATTGGGTCAAGTATTTTAATTGCACTTTACATTGCAAGTATTAATACCAAAAGAAGTCTACTTCACAAGTCCATTTTTTGCCAGTTTTTCATATTTCATCTTTCATTTTGATCTGATTCCCTAATACTGCATAATTCATTTGTAGTGGTTGAGATATCCTACTTGTTTATAACTGCAGAATATTTAATCTTTATAAATACTCTCTCTCTCTTTTCAAATTCTGTACTTTGAATATATCCAGAAGTTTCAGGAAAAGCTTAGAATGAACAGATCAAAACTGATCTGTGGTACCGTTACCAATTGATTTCTGTTAATGCAAATTCCATTCACTGATTTTCGAAAATAAACATTCAATGACTTTTTCCCCATTATCAATGTTTGACATGACACTCAAGGATACATTTAAATCAGACACACAGAACTCTTGGACTGATGTAAGAGTGTTAGGTTAAACTCATTTTTTAAAAAAATTATATTTTAATCCCTAAAGGATAAACATTTATCCTCTAAGATACAGGGATAAAGATTTTAATGGCATCTTGCTTTGGGATTCAAAATAAATAAGGCAAAGATGAGTTTCCATCTTCTTAAAACTAAATTACAGAGATTAAAATATATAAACACAAAATGAAGGTATTCCATTTGCATATTATATTTTGCTCTTAAAGTTGATATTGAAGATTAAGGGTCAGCATTTAATCCTCACTATCCTAATCCCTAAAATTACAAAGACAGGCATAAGTGCATGTCTGCTCCACTAAATTACCTTGAAAGAAAGCAAATTCCGGATGAAAAGGAAAGCATATTTATATTATAGTGATTTAAAATCCGTCGCCTAAACACATCTTCTCCCCTCTGTCCATTGACCTAAATTGCACACTAAAAGCTTGCTTGTCTGCAAATGGGCAGCTAACACTTTGAGACAATCCAGAGATTCTTCACTTACGCACAATCATGCCAACTATTTTTCTGACTACAATAAACACTGTCTTGTTCATATTTTGCAGAAACAAGAGGCAAGTTACAAACCAGAAGAGTTTCTCTACTTTTCCCAGCCTGATTCCTAGATACAGATAATTCTATAAATTTAAGATTCTGAGAGAAAAATGTATTAATGAAAATTAGTAGGTCAAGCATGCTCTGACTTAAACTCTAAGGGAACACTAAGGGGAATTACACCTCAGAGGATACTGTACCTCAGACGAAGCAGAATTATAACATAAAATAACCCTGGTCTCTAGAAGAAAAAAAGCTGTAAACCAGTACTGATCATACTCTATTCATCTGTTTCTCTAAAATATTAGCTTTTTCCGTAGGTTACATGGAGCAACTGAAGTTAATGATGGAGCTGCCACTGACTTGAATAGGACAAGGACATCAACCCTCATTGTTCTGTTGCCTTACCAGTATTAAATTGCAATGGAGAAAAAAAACGTACAGATCAACCACTGAAATACCAGGACTTAAAAGACTAAAGGCAAACTGCAGTTCATTGGACTGCATTCTGTATTTTACATTCAGCATTTATCTACTTCCTAATATTGCAGGTTGATAGAAGTGCTACACCGTGTACTGAGGTAAAATATCTATGCTGCACTCAGCCCTTCAGATTTGCCATTAGAATTGTCTGTCTATGTCTGTACCAAGATGTTCTAATATTTGTTTTTGAAGAATTCCTTTGCAATTTGAGCCATCTAGAAGAGAACTATTTTATCATGATTATCAAAATTAGCAGCTCTGTAATTATAATCATAAAGAGGGCACTACTTTCCTTCTTTTGAAGTTTATTTAACATAATTTTATACTCTAAAGGGAAGACAAAATCCCTGTAAAAAAACTATTAGCAAATAAGGTTTTTTACCTGTAAGGGCATTTTTATTACTGGCCATAAGGTTTCTCCCTACTTATCAGAATGTCTGGAGCTACAATGCTATCACTACATTTAAGAAGACTGAAAAACATCTCAAGCTTAGTAACTGAATTTGTTTTTTTAACTCTGCACATTCCTCCATTAAAAGCATATTTTAGAATTATCCTAAAACAGTTTTGCCACTAATTTTAATCTTCTGTAGGTATAAAAAACCTCGACCAAACAAAAACCCTTATTAAGAGGTTCAATCATCTCAAGAAGAAGAAAAAAAACCCACACAACAAATGCTGCTGTGATTTTCAGTATTTCAGAGCCAAACCCCTGCTGCTCGGTCATGATAGTTATAAAAGCACACTAATGAAAGCAGCAAAATTTATAATTAATTTTAATTCTGATGAAACCATACTGCTCTAATCAACTGCCTATCAAATGTCGGTGCAAATTACACTAACAAAAATAATTATTACGACAGGTTGGCAGAATAAAATTTTCCATATACTCCATCTGCATAGAGAATGCCTGTGTGGGAATTGCTTTTAATGAACAACAAATTACAATTACTAAACTAAATGAACCATCTGCCTTTTTTGTTTGTTTTCACAGTCTCACTGGTACAGGGTGCACTGTCAGCTTAATTGCCATTCAAAATGGCAGACTGACCTATCACCAGACTTTCAAGTCCACAACATTTTAACTGAAAAGCCGTAGCAGATGTTTTTAATTTTATGAAGAGGACAAGTATGTTTTATAAATATATTCTGAATATAAAAGGCCAGTGTTTAAATAATAATAATAAGGTACGTGCCTATTTCAGACTGGAAGGCTTGTATGATTAAGTATCTCTAAACCCTAAATTAGCACATGAAGTATTCATGGACCAATACTAATAGGAAAAAGTCTTGATGTGCTTTATTAACAACTTTATTCAAGAAAATGTTCTGTCTCTAGTCTTTAATAAGTGACCACTGTTTTTCAAAGGGGCACACATGAGGACTTGTAGTAATGGCATCTATTAATGAACTTTTGACAAGCATATTTAAAGCGCTTATTTGGATATGTCATCTGGCATCTGCATTACCAAAAAAAATTAAAAGGAAAACCAGTGTCTTATTTTCACATGTTTCATAACAGTTGAGCTTTCCTTGCTGAGTTTTTGGGGACCACAATATTGTGTAACAGTTGGAAGAAAAACTCTTAATCACAATCACTGAGGGGAAAAGAATCTGACCAGGACACGCACTTAAAAAAAAAGAACATACTCCTACTGCATAACATAGGAGGGATGGTTGGGGAGAGACTTTTTATTTCATTATATTATTATATTATTACTTATATAGTGGCTACATCAGCCCTATTTTCTAAAAGCCTGTCTTATCACTTATTATTAAAAGAATTAAAATATTTTTGAAATTAACCCTTTTCTATTGAAGCGGCTGAACTGCAAACCCTTCAGACAAAACCTTGCTCTTTGTCTGAACTACTAAAATCTGTCAAGCTAAACCTAAAAGTACGACTGCTACAGAAGAGAAAATAATAAAGAGGAAAAGGAAAAAAAACCCACACAACAGAAAAAAAACCAAAACAAAGCAACCAAACTCTAAGACTGTGTCAGTATCCAGTGAATCTTTCATTTCTCTGAGACTGTCTCCAAATGCCACTGTGTTCAGGTTTGAAACCCTGACTCAAAGGACAGCTATAAAAAGGGGAGAGTTAGGAAGACACTTGTTTGCTCTGAACAGCTGTGGTTCAGAGTGGTTCAGATTTTTAGGGAAGTGATCAATAAATGTAAATACTATTTTATGTACTGTTTTAAATGTTATTTATATGTTTATTTTTAATTTATTCTAGGCTATTGCGACAATGTATAAGGCAAAGGGAAAAAAGTGACTAAGAGAATGGACATCTCACTTCTAAGTATATTAAATCATCTAATGAACCATATATACAGATTGATGGAAAGTAAAATCAACTTCTATTTCCAGATCTCCATGAAGCTGGATAAGTGAAGGTGGCTTAAAATCATTCCTGTTTTAGGTCAATGTTATTTATCATTGTCCATACTTGGAGCTACTGTACATTGCTTCAAAATAATAGATTTAGCTGGTCTGCATGCCAGTGCCCACTCACATACCCATGTCTGACTTGGGGATTAAAATAATCCTTATCCCCTCCCCCTTCTACACACCTCTGGTTAAGACTAGAAATAACAAAGAAAAATCTGATTCCTCTACTAGAATATTTGATTTTAAAAGGTGCATTACAGTGATTACATTACAATGTTATTACAATTAATATTTACAGTTACTAACTTGTAATACCAGTATTACTAACTACAGTTCTTTGCAGAGATATGTGAGGAAGATATGTTAAAAACCTATTAAATGTTAGTTCATTCACTGAACAGTATTAATAAAACTGCTTCATTCTCATTTTCACTTTGCAGTAGTCTTGTTTCTCTTGCTGCTTGGACTTTATTTAAAGAAGCTTTTATTTGAAAGCCTTTGACTGACTTCCACATCACCTTCCAGGGTCTGCACAGTATTGTTTGGGGTAATGTTTTTTCCTCTGTAGTTCTTACCATCACAGCCTGGATGTCTGGAAAAAATTACATCTCAATTTTCCCTCTGAGGTCTTTCCTCAAATAATCAATGTATTTTCTTTCTTTCTACCAGAAGAAGCTTTCCTCTTCTTTTGGGTCAAGCAAAACCTTTCCCTCCTACAGCTTTCCTTCAAGTTCCACTGACATACTAAAGTCTGAGAATTCTACAATACATTATTAATACTCTGTAGGGAAAGAGAAAACAGGGAAATGTGAAAAATACCATGCTCAACAACATGCCACTCCCTAAAGAAGACTGATCCCTCTATTACAATTCAAATCTTCTGCTCTCTCACACTGTACTACAGAAACCATTGGTGCTTCCTAGCAGAGTCCAAGTCCATGCCCTACCATCTCCCAGCTTTGTATCAGGACAAATTCCTGCAGTGCACTATGCTACCTCCACTTCCCCTATTCCCTTTTAAGACCTGGCTTCCACACACAGATTGACTGGCCACGGTTGGAGAGTTGCTGTGTCAAGATCCAAGATACCTGCACACAGCCTCCGTAGGCCTGGATTGTTGATTCTGATAATAACGTTCACAACATTGGAGTTTTTCTTCCTCATCCTTGCTTGGAGCAGAGTGTACAGAACAATTAATAACTAGAGCTAGAACACAGAGTTAACATGTTACCGTGATGCTGACAAAACTGCACTGAAAAACAGTAACCTGACCCAAGCCCTATCTCACATGGTGTCGCGTGGATTCTGCAGAACTAGCTGTCACAGGACCCAGGCTGCAGATGCTTCATCAATGCTCTTCCAAGAGGTGGAATAAAATTGTGCTTCCTAGAAACGTAGAGAGATCTTGTGTGGTACTGAATCATAACTGGTCCTAGAATGAGCCAAGTGTTTCCAATAATCATCTAAATTTTTAAAAATATATTCAAATCCTGTACCTTTACATGCTGTACTGAGGATATCAAATTATCTAAGGAGTAATCCTGATGAATTATTACTCAACTGCAAATCCACAGTCTGTAAATGCTCATCTGAAGGCAAACTTTTTGTCATGTTCTTTGAGCAGAAACAAATTAATTAGTTGTCAAATGGCCCTTTCTGTCTATTGTTTGTACTTCCAAATTAAATAAATGAAACACTAATTATGACACAGACACTCCTCTCCTATGCTGAGTGATAAGCTGACAAAGAAAACCAAAATAACCCAGACATGCAGATTCAGTTGTTTACTGTTAGAGTAGTACCTTGCCTTAGCAAGACTAAAATTGCAAACAGAAAGGCATCTTATTTACATTTGAAACACTCAGTTCTTGTATTCATTTTTGAAGTCTAACGTCATCCTCTGAGAACAGTCACTGAGGGAGACAGAGAGATGGAAACGCAGGAGCAGCTCTATGAATCATATCCTTGGCTCAGGTATTCCGACATGCTCTGTGTGCAAATAGCTAATGTCAGATCCACAAAAAAGCAGGGTACAAATACAAGCCCTTAGAGAACCTAAATGAATGTGCAGTGTGACGAGGGATCCTTGCCTGACCCTGGAAGACAGTCTGTTTATACCCTGACTTTAACAATAATAACAGAGAACTAAACGTTCTTGTATCTTTTTGTTTTAGCCCACATAATCAGAAACATCATTAATGTTCATCCCCTTATCCTTCTTAAAAATCCTGATAAACTGTTTATCCGGATAACCCCCCACTGCAGCAGTGAATTTCACA
The DNA here is from genome assembly GCF_000738735.6 of Corvus cornix cornix. Classification (NCBI taxonomy): domain Eukaryota; kingdom Metazoa; phylum Chordata; class Aves; order Passeriformes; family Corvidae; genus Corvus; species Corvus cornix. Next base: position 123,578,966 of record NC_046333.1, on the reverse strand, counting down.
GGCAGATTATTTACTGCAGAAAACAAGAGTAGCTCTGAGTTTCACTGAATGCCACCTCCCTCTCCTACTACAGTGTTGAGTAAAGGGAGCACGTGGCTGGGTTTCACTCTCTCCTTCATCATTTTATATACAGCCCTAAGCCATACCACCTTGCGCTGTGATCCCTTCAGATCTCGCAGGCTAAAGCAGGGTCAGTACTTGGAGGGGAGATCTCCAAGGAAAACACCAGTGCTACAAAAAAAAGTTTTGGTAACTCATTGATGGTGCTCTCTGTCTAAATTAGTAATGAGTCAGTGCCCTAGCTTGGTGTTTAACAGCACTGTCCTGTTAGGAAATGTTTTCTTTTGGTTGAAACAAAGAACAGATTTCACAACTGCTTGTACTTATTAAGTACATGGCACATTTTTTTTTCAAAGGAGGAAGAGTGTTAAGACAAATGTCTTGGCCAAATTTCAACTTGTAATTATGTTTTGCCTACCTACAGGCAATTCCCTGTGCAGTTTCACTTAAACACGGCTTTTTTAGTTTTTTTTCACCTGCCTTGGAAATACTTGCAGTGCAATGCTGCTGCACACAGTTAAACACGAGCATTCTTCCATTCTACCAGTATGTACATGAAGATGGCCCTATATGCACTTAGGCTAACACAGAATGAAGGAGCAGTGAATTTAATTAACGTTGTTAAAACATTTTGAAAGCCTCTGAATAAAGGCTTTACAGAAGTGTAAAGTATTACCATGGTTTCTACAGTCTATTTAGACTTAATAAGATTCCCTTCACACACACACACACACACACACGCTACCTTTTTTTGCTTTGCTAAGTAAACGCACATTAATAAACAGTAGTGTTATCCAAGCCACCAAAATTTATTTTCACCTAGGAACAAACTTTCCCAACATGGCCAGCCTTTATTCCCTTTACCCTGTAAGAAACTGAAAGACAAGTGCAACTTGATAATTGGTGGAGTAATCGAAAATTGCAAATTTTGATCAAGAAAATGATAAAGCAGATTCTTTATTTACCAACCACTCTGACAATACAAGCTTTCAGTATCTTTTGAGATTTAGCCCAGGGCACTGTTAGCTGATCTGAATTACATATATGAAGTGAGGTTTTCAGAAAGAATTGGGGTCTGACTCATTTCAGCCTTTATAGATTGAAACAGAGTGGAACTGCAACTAGAAGCAAGTTGAGAGAGTTGGAATAGAACCAAAACTGCAGCTGAAAAATACTTGCTGTCAGAAAAACCAGCTAATGGATAGACAGCTATATTCCTGGCAGCTCAAATCTCACCAAATTTTACAGGTTTACCTCTCTTTTCTCAGCAAATCTGAAGGTGGCAACGTGTGGGCCACTGAGTTCTGCAAGTTCTGCATTTAGAATTAAAGCATCAGATGGAGAGCTGGAAAATACTGGATATATTCATCTGAAATTCTTGAATTAGTTCCTTCCATGCCCCACCTTTTGGCTGTTTGCTTTCCATGAATTTCTCCACACTAAATCTGCTGACCTAAGCAAGGAATTTGTTTCAGAAACAGCTATGTTTAAATACATACTGCAGAATATCCAGGGAAAGCACATTCTGAATGTGTAAACTGAGCATTCATGAAACAGCCCATTTCTAACGGTACATTTGCAATCAATCAGGGAACAGATATATACCAGGTGTCAAACCAAAACTAACCAACAAAGCACAAAAGTCTAAATGTATTAAATTTTGCAACTGGACTGTAGGTTGCAGCAGCAGCAGGACTGAGCACAGTTTTTGGAAAATATTTCTAAGACAAAAGAACTTGAGAGAAGCCAATTTGAAAGAGAAGCATCATCTATCCACTTAACAACCAGCCATATATATACATAGAAATTACCAAGGGATGCTTGTCACTCCTTGGGTTACCTCAGTAGCCAAATGCAGAATCAGCAAGGCTTATGAGCGTGGGACAGCTATGTCGTGCTGCCTTGGCCATTCCTATCAGCTCTGCATCCCACCAGCATGACCTCACTTTACAACACAGCTGGCTATACCCAAACCTCAAGGCTGGCAAGATACGGAGTCAAACAATTGATTTCGCCATCCAAGTCTAATGAAATAGTTGTGCAGATGAAAATCATCTGCATCATGGAGATACCCACACCTCAAGCATAGATGATTCTCCTGTAATGGCCTTGGGCATATGTTAATCAAGAAGGGTGACAGACTGGAATTCAGCAATACTCCATGTGGGAGCACGTGAGTGAACCACTGGGCTGATGAACAACTGCCCCAAACTGCCCCCACTCCCAAGTTCTCCTGCAAAAAAAGAATGGAATCGCTCAAGAGTAACTTCATTTATTGCTCTCATGGCCTTCAGCTATTCATCAATACCACTTTATCATCAGATGTATCAAGAGTATCAAACAGATCTACAATAATAGGCATGCTTTAATAATGTCTAAGGGGTAAAGAAATGCCCTGATGCCTCTGTCATCAAGTGCAGCTAGTAGCACTGATTCTGCCTGTCATCTTGCCTTTAAATATAGCAATTCCACATGCAGGTGTATTGAAGTGGCAGTAGTTTCACCAATTGATGCCTGATTGTGCATATTCAGTCAGTCCTAATTTGACTCTATCTTCTGCCAAGCAGGTGAGAGTAGGTTAGAGTTCCCAAGTCAAACTCTCCACAATTTTTCATTGTAATTTACTTCAAACATTCTAAAACATATATATATATATATTCATTTCACTAATCAGTACAATTAGTTGTGCACATAAATATTTAATGAGCCTTTGAACTAAAGGTTCAATAATTTAAGAGATTGGTAATAGGAAACAATATTTATTTTGTTGGTAGGTTTTAGGAACCTGAAAACGAAAGAAAGAAAAGATCTGTTCCTTCTTACTGCTTGTATAGAGTTATTCCCTGTAGTGATTTGACCAGATTAAAAATCAGCATTTACAGTCACCAGTTCAAAAGAGTAGTCTGAATCTGGAGCAATTACAATGCTTTTGCCCACCAACTGTCTCATGCTCCATCAGAAATGCTCTGGCACTCTTACTCTGTTTTTAGATTAGAGCATAAGTCATCGTAAGTCAGTATTGCCTGTACCAGGATTGTTGCTGTAATCAAAAAAGCCTGGAAAAGTTAGCTCAGGTATCAGTACCCCTCCTCTTTACCACAGGACCATGCTGGCATTCAGGTCATTATACGGGGAGATTCTGCACTGATGCTCTGTAGTTAGCAGATATGACTTGTCTACCCTTTCAGTGCAACCTTGAGAACTAAAATTTATTCAAACAATTTTTAAAAATCAATGCACAAATTGAGACCAACCTGTTTAAAGATACTGTGGAACTGCAAAAGGCACCTGAACATTAGAATTAAAATAAACTCTGAGCATTTATGCTATAGGAGCTAAATTCATTTCAATGTGAATTTTACACTTTGATCACCAAGCAAAAGTGAATTCTTTAAAACACATAAATAAGCTTTGATATGCATCTACCATTGTTTATTATAATGTTTTATTATTTATAGCCACATAAATCACATGAGTTCCCAAAGGGTTAATACAACTAGATGACTGAAATTCATGAGCATAATCCTAAACAAGTGAGTTGAAGTTCTATCAGGTCTATTTCATAGCATCAGGGATTACTGCTAGCAGTCTAATCCTACTGAGCCTAAGGGAGGTACGTTGTATTGTATTTGAAATCCTGGCCAGGAAAGAACGGAAGGTTAAATGGGTGCCTTGCTCTGTAATCAAATATCACAGGCACTACTTATCTATTCAATGAACAACTAACGTAGAAAATCAATTAGGAAACAAATAGCTGCTTCTTTTGATTTTTTTTGCCTAACAAAAAGAGAGAGTGAAGAGTAAATGTTTTTATAATACATGTTTAATGAAACTACATCATATAATAAAATAATCTATACATAGACTGGCAAACATTAACTAGAAGGTACAAAACACCTCATAGCAACTGCTGGTGTTTTAATGGTATTTCTTTAAATACTAGGGCTATTTTCAAGGCCAGCATGTATTCAAACTCTGGCAATTGAGTGTCTTCTGAGCACATAAAGCAGCACACAGAAACTGCTCATACAAAAATATTAACTGACTGCAGATAATTGGACTGTGCTCAAATGAAATCACAAATACATATCCGGTTGTTTGTAACTGAACATCTTAAATTATGTATCAGCTGTGAAGAGCATTTCTTCAGCTGTGCATCATCTTTTGTTCACTTGGTTAAAATCCCAGGAGTACTGAAAAAGGCTGAAGCTCCTGCTGGTCTTTGTTCCCAGCAGGGAGAACTCCCTTTTGGTGGTCTTGAGGTTAACACCCTACCCGCCTCCCCCCACATACCTGTCATTCTGAATAGACTTCACAGTCTGTGCACACAGACAAACAGCCTGACCTGGCCAGCTAGCTTGACCCCTGGGCAGGAAGAAGATCACATCTGGTTATTAATATTGGGACATTAAAAAAATGTAATCTTCAAGGCACTTGGAGAAGCAGGCTGGCAATTATACAGTATGTACTGGATGTCAGTCAGGGAGCATGTTAGCCTGATATTATGTCCGAGAACACTAAAACGTTCATTTTGCTCTGATGAGGGGTTTCAAATACACTCTCCCTCTGTATCTCTGAAAGCTGGCAAGAGAAGTTTGCCCAAAGCACTTAAGTCTTCAGATTATCTGTTCTTACACTTCCCAATTTTCAGTCTGTTTTACACAGATTTATAATGTAAAACATTTGTAGCTGAAAATTGATGCAACTAGAAAAAAATCCCACATGATTTTATAGTAGAGAAAGGCAACTGATAAAGGAAACAAAACCTCTCAATATTACAATTATGAAAAACATGTCCCCATGACATTCTCTGAGTATTTTACCACTATCCAGATTTTTTTAGCTCATTCCTTCTAGGCATCTGCATAGTAGACAGTTTAAACACAGTTTATGTAATTGGTTAAAATATACAGAAACACACTTGTACATGCTTGTGATATATATTATATACAGACATATTTATACAAAGCTTTATATAGCACAGATTTAAGTGTCATGTGTGAAATCTTAGTTCCACCAAGTTCAGTGGAAAATTTACCATTTGCTGGAGTTGGGCCAAAAATTAACCCTACCTAAACAACACCACAGTCTCATCAGGATATGTACTGTGAATATCAAAGCCCTGGTTTGACCCCTTTACATAGCCAGATGATTATTTATATGTGACCCCAGTGGTTATACCTAAAAAAGAATGAAAGATTGTGGTCTGGAACTATTATATGTTGTGTTTTTTATCCCAGCCTTATTGATGCCACATGGAAGATTTTGTCTTGTCAATATGAACCCAGCACAGGTCCAGCATCCCTCACAAAGGGCACTCTGACTGCCCAAGGCACACTTCTACATCTGTCATGTGAAAGGTAGAAGAGCACAGTCTTCAGAGAAGTCTCAAGTGAGTCCTAGATGATGGTGTCAACAAAATCTCCGTCCTTGAAACAAGACCTAAAATTGTCTCCAAGAGTAATTATTGTTAATGCTCCCAGCCCAGTTAGCTGAAATCAGCTGTCATTAGTTTGGTTATGCTGCAAACCACCATCAAGACTTTTTCCTTGCTTTCAAATGAAAAAATTTCCTTTCAAATTACATTGAGCCAACACCCAGGATGGGCCTTTTACCAATGATGTGTTAATCTTGTGATCTGTGAGTCTGAAAAAGGAGCTTCATAGCATGTGGGAAATTTCCAGCTTTTCAGCAGAATGCTGGCACTTGTTTTTAGCTCTCATAGGCCTTGAGAAGTCAGACCTTCAAACTGAAATGCTATTATGTATGGAAAAGCTATTATAGGAAAAATGTAAGACATTTCTAAAATATATTAGTCACAAACCCACAGCAGTGTTTTCCCCCCCTTAATATTACTAGGGCTTGGCTTGGTACATGCAACCATATGAAAAAAAGAGTATTGATACAGTTAGAGAGCACCCTACAAATTTCTAACATATTTTTCCTAATGCAAAATATGCAGGAGGTTCAAAATGCATGATAATTTCCTATGGGATAGTCAGCATACCTGTTTTTCTCTCTTTATTACTTAAAATAACACAGCCAACTCTAGCTCAAGACAATAAAACTTTTATCCCACTCATCCCAGATAATTAGAAATATGTATCTGAAAATGTACATAAACACATTCATACACAAGAGAAAGTGGAAAAGAATGTTATTGGCAGAAAAGAAGAAAAATATAAAGGAGTCTAGGGCTTGGCAAGAATGAAATTGGGCTTAGCACTGCAGAAATCCAGGTGCAAGTGTCACTGTGAAAAAAAGACATGTAGAGATCTTGGTAGAGGCAGGAAGAAGAAGAATGTGGTGAGGTAGTAAACAATGTCTGTGTGTGCAACTGAGGTTGAAAAGAGTAAACCACAAGGCAAGGATGACACTATGCACACTCCTGAGGGAGTTGGCATTTTGGAGTGAAATTCCAAGCTCCGGGCAAGAGAGGAAATGTTTCTCACAGGTTGGGGCCTTTTAGGGTGGAGGCTTTCTGGTTTTAAATAGTAGCTGCTTAAAAAATGCTCCCAAATGTGGAATAAATTAGGAGGAGAAATGGGCTGTAAATGAGGTATCCTAGTGTGTACGCTCACCCACAAAGTATGTTATGGTTATCAAAACCCAGTAACCTGGTTTGATCTGTGAAAGATATTTAGGAGGTGGATTTTATTAGATCAACTCACACTCTGTATCAAACAGGGAGACTGCTTCCATGAGAGGGAAAACACTCCCAAATTCAAATCCACTCCTCTTTTACACATCCTCATTGCAGAGCAGTCTCTCTGACTCTGCCTTTGTGACTAGCCTTTTATCTAGAGCACCAGAAACAAATGGAAAAACCCTAGAAATAAACTTTGGGAGAAAAACAGAAACAGTAACCATCAATTTCAGCAAGAAATTACCCAAATAACAGGACTTTTTGAACTGGATAATTTCTCACAGTAGTGACAAACCACAGTAGTCAAACCACAGGAGAGCCATGTCTCAGTCAATTGACAGAGTTAAGAAACAGTGTCGTTTTGGAAAACTTCTCTATCCTTGGAGTAATACTACTGAGATCAGCAATACTACAACAAAGTTGGATTTGGCCTACATTCTTCCCATCTCTTTCCTCTCATCACCATTTTAATAGGAAACAAACAATGTTTTTAAAGCTTCAAACAAATTCTACAGAGGATAAAAACCAGCAAAACCCCTGTATTTTTCCTGAATCTTTGCAAATATTTAGATTTTTGCTTAACAGTATGACCTATCTCACACTAAAGAAACTTCACAGACTCTGCTCGTGCCACTGGCAGCTGCGAATCTTATCTTTTTGGCACAGTGTGGAAATAATGGTCACCAAAAACTAAATGCTGGATGAAAAGTAGGGGGATGGGGTGCGTGAATGAGAGCCTCGTGTATGTTTTAGCACTGAAAAAGAACAACTGGTGCTTGGAAAGAACTGTGGTAGTTCATCAAGCCCAGAACACAGTGACACAGCCCAGGAAGGCTCTCTGCAAGGTGAGCACAAGAAAAATGAAACCTACCTGAGAAGGGGATCAAAATACAGGACTGCAGTCAGACCCTACAGCTTGTGACAGCAGCCACTGCCTTTCTGTAGCAGATAAAAAGGTTTCTGCAGTTGCCAGCATCCCCCTGAGCTGGCTCTGCCTGGGAGCTCCCCACGTCTCCCTGTGCAGCAGGCATTTCACTCTCATCACAGACACACTTACATGTACTTGCTACTGCCCTTGCCGGTCCTTCTCCTGACACAGCTCCTGCGTGGCATGCGCTGGGAAGGACAGAGCACACACAGCTGACTCCCTGCCAGCCGGGGACTCCCTGACACAGGCTGAACAACCCTGCCCTCCCCCACCGCAGGGAGCTTGCATCAGATCTCCAGTTTCTTTTTGCCCCATTAATGGCAGAAAGGGAGCTGAGCCAAAATCAGAGAGGGCTGTCCTGTGACTGTGTGTTTGTCATACGTTTCCTTGTTTCAAGTTTTCTCCAATGACTAATAGCTTCTTTAAGTGTTTCAAACAAAAGTAAGCTATTCTAAGATGGAAATTGCTGGACATAGTGAGAAACATTTAGAAGCATTTCTTTTTATGGCGGTATAGGAAATAAAAAAGGAAAAAAACCATTTACATACTTTAATTTTTCCAGAAAAGGGAGGGGGAAGAATGTAAGCATTTCAAACCTAATTTTGTGAAAAAAATATTCAGTGATCTGCTGCCAAGATAGTGCCTCTTTTGCTTTAACTAATTAGCACTATTACAGGGTTCAGTAGTGACATTTCAGCAGTAATTGATCCTCTGATACAATTTTTGTGTATTTCAAACTAGCCAATACATCCAGCCAAGAAGGCTGTGCAATGATGGAGGCTGGCCGTCAGCACAGAGGAGACGGTCACTCATGAGCGTGACCTTGGATCCTGGGATGCTAAACACACACCACCAAGAGGAGCCACTAGGACTCAGTATTCTGGAAAATCAGACCCCTAATCACTCTGCTTTTACCACTTTCTACTGCCAGGCAGCACAGCTAATTTAAATTCAGGTAGTGAGTGTCCTAAACTTGTGTTTGTATATACTCACACAGGGAATTAGAACTTCCTGGCTTGCTCTGAAATTAGTATTTCATTTCAAATTTTGTGCTGACTTGGTGGGGAGGGTATTTGGCATCATATTTTCACATTACTTCCCACTACATGCAGGGTAACATAGTTACTATATATTTTTTTTTTTTTTAAACCCTAATGTGAAAGGTTTTAATGTCAAGCGGCATGAAGGCCAGAACAACCTAAAAGTCAACATAGCTCCCACAGTATGACTTCAACCACAACAGACATCCCATCTGTATTTCATGGTATACCTTAATAACAATCAATAATACATTAAAGTTAGCACTGAACAGCATGAAAAGAGCACACTACAAAGAGTCAATTGCAGTTCTGCCTCAGCCTTGTAGTCCACATGCAGAAACAGCATCTTCTATTTTGCATCAGTAAATAAATATCTGGGGCAACTATTTGCAGATAGATGGTTAATTAGCTATTTCTGTTCTTCAGGCTCAGCAAATAGTTAACTGCCTACAGAGGTTTGCACCCCAAGCCACTGGGTATAGCAATACATGTGGGAAAGCAACCAGAAGCAGCTATCTGAAGAGACAGGCAATGTGACATGGGTGCAAGGGGATGCATCTTTCTCTCACTCTCATAATATTAGGGGGAAATTAATTACTCCATGGGTTAATTCAGAGCTGGAGTTTTTTCCACTAAGCTGGCTATGCAGAAGCAGCCTAACCACTTAATGTAGGCACTTAACAGAAGGGCAAAAAAGTCATGGATTAAAAACTGTCAGAGACAGAAAACAAGCTACATGAACTAACGGGGCATTTAACAGAACAA
>NC_046333.1:123557027-123564527 GCF_000738735.6 Corvus cornix cornix | reverse complement strand
TTTCCTGCTCATTCTTAAATATGTGGAAGAGAGCGTGGAGAAAAATCTCACCTGGGAGAGTCTGGCAAACTAATTACAATTTTAGAAAAGACACCTGTAGTGAGTTGCATAATATCAGCTAAAATCTCCTAAGGGTAACAAGAAAATCTATCTTGCAAGGGCAGGAGGGAGTGGCTGCTAAATCCATAGCTGCAATCTATTAATGCACACATACATATGCACTCACACTGACATAATACTCTTACATACACTATACACTGCATCTCTACTTCGAATCTCAGTCAGAGATAATTACATACTTCTCTTAATGTCAGAATGAAAGAACTCCAGGCACAAAAAATAGCTGTTATACAGCCATTTTGTGTGTTGAGCATACTGAATAAATGAGGCTGATCCTCTCTCTGCTGCTTTGGCTCTCCTCCTTGCTCACTTTTCCTGCTCCGCAAGAGGACCTACTAGCTCAGGCTCCACTGGGCAGGCTGCACACTGCAAGCAGTCTGGTACAGTCTCCTTTCCAAGAGCAGCCTCACACACCCTTACCCAGGACAGTGCAAAGACTGGGATTCTGGACAGCATTTCAATGGAAGAGCATGAGGATTCTTTAAACTATGATTTCAGAACACCTCCCTGTTTCAGCAGTGTACCTTAAGCTGAATACAAAATATGGTATTTTTTAACAAGGACCATTATGTAGGACAATCTGAGAGACAGACATCTGAATATCAAATTAAATGTACATAAAATATAATGTAAAAATGTTTTCTCTACTGTTTTATTTTAAATTTATAATAAAAAATAATAGTTCTGAAATTGCTGTTTTACCAGCCAGCAATAATTTTTTGTTAGTTTGGGGTTTTTTGGGGTTTTTTAATAAATGTTCTTGTCTATAGTGTACAAGTACATATAAGCATATACATTACTTATAGCTATGGCTACACAACGTATGTACAGCTGTGACTACACAGTGCATTCTTTGAACACTGCTTTCTCTTTATACATGTAAGCACAACAGCATAATCTGAATTACAGTAACTAAAACTTGAAGTGGAAATTAAATTTCATTAAACATTTAAAACCTTAAGTGAACATAAATCTCAAAGGACTATAAAAATTGAAATACCTTCTATCCTCTATATGAGGCTTGTGTTGAGGAACAAATTAGAATAACTTTTATCACTGAAAATAGTTTTCTTCTAAACAAACAAGAATAACATCAAGCAAAGCTTGGTTTGGCTCCTCAGGTGTGCAGACATATTCCAATTTCCTTTCCACAATGATTTTTATGCAAATCAATGCTGCACAATCTCCTGACCTCTTTTACTATCATACTGGGACAATGACAGTTAAATAATTGGACTGGCATACACGTAGGATATTTGATTTTATATTAAAAAGTTAGTGCAAGACAACTGAAATGAAAAGAATGTGACTTTCTGTTAATTCCAGGCTGATCAAGTACCAACATTTCATGCCAAACAGAGTAAAGCAAATAAAGTAATTTGGGCTGTTAGTCCATTCGTCCCCATATGCATATACTTCACACCCCCCTCAGTTGTTAATTCCTAACAACAATGCTTTCATCCAGAACAAGGATAATGAGAAAAAACCAAGCAGTGTTCCTTGGGGAACTGTTACACTAAAAGTTACCTAAGGACGAAATCCCACTTGTGCCTCCTGCACGTGATAAAGATGAGCAAAGCATTCAATATTCCTGGCTGATTTAAAACCCAAATATGCAAACAGCATTATGGAATCCAGACAGACTATTCTGCTTCACTGATGACAGATGCAGAAAAAAAGCTGGTCTGATTAAGCTTTTGACTTTGAACCAGCAGAGAAGTGGACACCTCACTTTAAAAAAAGCAATGCAGAGCCCCAGCTGAAGAGCAGGTGCTGCACGGTATTTGCCCTTCCTGGAGAGGATGCTAGCTAGCAGGACCAAGCAGCTGACCATGAAAATTCTTGGCCCTAAGTGACCCAAGAACAGATTATAAATCCATCCTATAAAATATAGTAAAAGCCCCGTTTGTTCTTCCACCCTTTCAGTATGTGATGTTATACATTTGTGATTATCTCATTTTATTGGGCTCTTTAGAAAGCTGTTTATGATCATTTGCGGACAAAACAAAGGCTCATTGTAAACTCTCCTTTAAATAAGTTGGAAGGTCAATATGAAACAAAGGGCACCACTTTCATAACTGCTTACATGCAAACTATGCTTGTGTGTGTAATATTACAATGCATTTCGGCAAAGGGATAGAGTCCTAGCTAATTACAAAGCTAACATATAATAGTATTGCATTAGCAGCCCAAGAAATTCCTATTGAATTGCATACATCTGAAAATAGAAAGACGTGCTTGTGCTGAAACTTAATTATCTTGGCAAAAACTGTGAGGGCTTGATTCTCAGAAGACATAAACACAAAGCTCTGCTTTACACTCCCAAGGATCTAATTCTTTGTTTATTCAGACAACTTCCATCAGATAAAACTTACCATTTGGATTGACTAATTTGCCTTCTAATTTATAGTATCTACAGCTAAGTAACACAATTACTGCTTGGTTTGTGAGTAGGGAAAAGAATACTTCTGATTTACAAATACAAGGTCTGAAAGAGACAATCGGTGTGCCCTGCCAGGTTAAAAAAGTTAATGCTGTTGCATTCCACCCTAGGCAAAGAAGACAAACCTTTTTCAAGGACAGGTCTGACTGAAATGCTTTTTTATGGGTTCAAAGTAAAACATTATGGTGAAAAAATGAATACAGCTTTGTTTGTTTCTTGAGTCATCGTTAGCAATAGGCATAAGGGTATTCTGGTTTTGAGCCCATATGGAAAGACCATCAACACTTTCTGCTTCTGGGTCCTTTGCCAAAATACCATATCCCACATGCCTTTTACCTTAAAACATAAAAGAAAAGGTGTTGTTCTGGTCAAATAAAGAAATAATTTTTACTAGCATACGTCTAATGTTAAAGCTGCCTAAATCCTGCCAAAGACATTACGACACCATCTGCAAAACAGATTTTCATTAAATTGATCAGTTTAAAGTTAAGCAGCTAGGCAGATGATGCTTTTGAGCTAACCTTTAACCTTTAACCTTCTTAAACTGAAATCAGGTCACTCCTTTTGGGTAATATCTTTGCCACTTGAGAACATGGGAGGTAAAGTGATCTACCAAAATTTAAAAATCATAGCATTAAAAAAATCATAGCATTTAAAAGTCATAGTGTTGTGGATCAGTATTTTGTCAATAAAGGGAAAACCAAGGTAGTTCTCGCTCAGCTGAGTATTAGTCTGCTAACTGCTGCCTGTTACTTTCTCTGAGCTCCTAAATAGTTGCATACACAATGTAAACTGCAGTAAATATACAATATAAAAGCAATGACTATTGAAGGTATTATCAGGTAATTGAATAATATTTTTGGTAGACTAACTTCAAATATTTATTTGTGATTAGAAATTGATCGTCATTCCGTTATTTGGTTAAGTAAATTTTCTTTTCAGCCATCTCAGTTTACTTCACAAAAAGGCTACCCTATACTTATTTATTTATTAATATAAGTATTTGGAAACTATTTTATGAGCACAGGACATGATATATGCAGTTCCCTGAATCAAAAGCTATTTGACTAAGCTACAAAATGGCTGCCTTAAGAGCAGTTCCAGCTATATGTATTTTACATCCACAGAGACAGATCACCATCCTGCCTCAGCTTCCCAAATCTGCAGAAGCTGAATGCTTCCTCTTGCAGAATGGAAATGCAGTCTCTTGCTATAGAAGCTTTCTCTGTTTACATGTGGAATCACTGAATGCTTCTTGATGGATGCTGCCAAGAACTTGCAACTATTCTGTGGTTTAATTTGCTAATATCAAGCTCCACAATTCCAAAAGTAAGTCTTTGGGAAATTCATTGAGGCCAAGCTGAGTTCACTCAGGGTAAGGCCGTCTTTGTTCTGGTTCCTAGCAGCCACATTACCAACACCATTTGAATACTGCACTTCTGTAAGGAACAACCAGGCCATTTCTTCTTTAAATAACTTAGAAAACAGCTAAAGGTTCCACTTTGCCACATTTAGAATCTAACTCTAAAAGTGACATTTCCATACTGCCTAAAATTACACAGCTTCAGAAGAGAAGCTCTGATGTTCATGGTCGCTTTAAAAGCTATGACTATGAAAAGAAACCCTTTTATTCCATCAATAGTTAAGCACAGGGAGAAAAATCAAGCTGTTACGGCAACATTTATAAAAGAAAATTCACAAAACAATAACATCTAAATAAATATAAATGACTACTAAAGGAAAACTTTGAGGTACTTGACAAAGCAAAGGAACAAAGTCACAGATTCTTTTTCTGTGCTTTCAGATGGTTTTAGTATTAAACTTTTTATTGCCAAACCATATTCACAGCACCTTAATTTTAAAGCAGTTAAGAGGAGATGCTTGAATATAAACACAATTCATGAATATTCTATATCGCTCCCAAGGCATGTATCTATTATTCATACAAATTAATGTTATTTTTTTCCTTAGGTGCTCTAAAAGTTTATCTGATGTATCAAGAGAAAAAAAGTTTACAACTCTCTTGGTGTCAACAGCTTCACCAAGACTTGACAAAACTATCAAGCTGCTAGCAGATAACTTAACAGACTTTCAAAACCATATTTATTTCCACCTTGAGGCCTGAATGTACGCTTAAAACTAAGAGTAAACTTTTCTGGGTGATGTACAAAGGCATGACATTCTGTTATAGAGCACACATGTCCAGAACATTTTGGTCATTTGGGACACATAGTAGCACTTCATGCCAACCCCAAATCTTAAAAAATAATACTAATATTCCAATTGATATTTGAAATGTGACATCACTTTCCTTCAAATTAACCTTAAAATGAAATTATATAAAAATAGTGTATGTGTGTGTATATGCTATCTGCTTTCTGAGAGTCATTAAACCTAGTGAAGTTCAAATTTCCAAGCTTCTCTAAGAAGTCATGAGGGACAGAAACATTTTAAAAAGCTAAGATACTCACTAGCAATCCTAGGGACAAGTCCTTTAAAAATACATCCGTCAGCAGAGTTGGAACCCTATGGTTAGTAGCCAGACACTTTCAACTGTCCTACTTAGGCCATGAAGCCTAGAGGGTATCTGGGAGTTTGTGGATTCCGTTTCCACTGGGATGCCCTCAGCTGATTCAAGGACTGAGCTCCAAAGGCTAGTGATGGTCCCTCACTGTGTATGATAGCTGCACTACACAGGTGCTACTGAACTGCTCCATCTAACAAACCAGGATCTGGCAAAGAAGCAGATTCAGCAGCAGGATGTTCTTAGTGATGAGGGCCAAGAGCTGATACTCTCTCCCACAGCATCCCATATCAAATATTTTGTAGGACATGCTGCAAACCCAAACATATTTGATGAAGGTTTCTCTAAGGGATCAGGCTGAATGAGTGAAGAGACAGTACTGTTTTGAGTACATAGTTTGTGTACCTTGTGACTATAGTTTTTTTTAAAAAATTAGCAGCTGGCATCTTATTTTCAACAGTCTCAGAAGCTTTGGCAGTGAAGAAGAGCTATCTGAGAGAAGCCTTCTGCCTTCCCTTCTCCTACTCCATCATTCCTAACTGTGGCACCATTTGCAGTAGTATTTCTTTGAATGGTGCCATTATAAAACAAATAATTGAAATAACACAGGTTAACACTCCAAAAAACTGATGGGGACCAAAAAATTTTTTTTAAAAAAGACCCCTGACTTAGAGTGTGGCTGCACAGTGTAAAAGGAGGGAGCAAAGAATAGCTTCAGAGATGAATGGAAGCAGGAACTTCTAAAGGGAGTTTTGCTGCTGAAGAAGGCTAACTGTGTCACTAGAATCTCAGCTCTTTTTGTACTTTTTGTAACAGGATGGTGGGTGTTAAAAAAAAAGAAAAGCAAAAAATATCACCCTCTAGAATTAAGGAAAAATGCAATCTAAATGAAATTAAATCTAATTAAATTAGCAGAGCAGCCAGCACTGTGGGACAGTATAATAGACCAAAACTTGTGTTACTGCCATTTTTGCTCACAGCACATACACCAAGGTTGCAACAATCAGGTTATAAAATGAAAATCTATGTTTCTGCCTGTGCAGCGTGTGTTAGCTCAGACCAACCATTTGAACATGGTTGAATACCAGAAGAATGTTATTTCTTGCTTAAACTAGAGGTCTGCTGAGACTTTTCTGTATTTGTTCTGGATGTAGAGGTTTTCAACATGATTAGAAAACCAGCATAGTTGCTGTAATCAGCAGATGACTCCTGATAGTTTAGTTATCACAGATTTCTAGTATAAATCAATAGATAACACTTGCAAAATGGATTTTCTAATCATATTTAGAGCTTGTTACAGTGACTAATGGTTTGCAATATTTTCTGAATTTTTATATCCCCTAGACAAAAGAAGTTTTGAATAAGTTACAAAGTTATTCATCTTGGAAATGAATGTGTTATATTTTGTACATGAACCAAGACAATCAAGCCAATCCAGTAAACACACTGCAGAAAATAAGTTACCCCATAATTAGGGTTTGGAAAAAGTCATGACAAGTTGTGTAATAAATGGTATTCATCACTCCCACATATTCATTATATCCACATAGTTTTTTCCAGTAAAGATAAAAATATAGTTGCCATTCTACTAACATATTTATCTACACCACACCCTTTCATGTTTGTGAAAAATCATTACTAGTTTGGAAAAGAAGAGCAGACAAAAGGATGACAGTGCTTACTTTTGAATACCCTTTGTAATAATGTGGCATATTGCATGTGCTTACTGAAAATACCAATGTAAAATAACTTGGCTGTGATACATTATGGTTGCAAACAGATACATATGCCAGAAAGTGATCTCCTTTCCCTATGCACGGTATGGAAAAATCATCATTTTCCATAATCTCTCTCAAGCTTCTGATCAAAATGTAATGGACAAAGTCTGAAAAGGTTATGAGAGATGTAAAACACCTCTAGTCATTTATTACACGAGAACTTTTAAAAAAACCCCAACTTATGGACCCTGTGTTTGCAGAAAGTGCATCCTAAATGACCCCCAGGTGACTCAGCAGCACTCATCTGTAGCACTCCTCCCTGATGAACCTGCAGTTTTTGTTTGACTATATGCATGTTCAATAAACATTTACTCTCCTAATTATTCGAAGTCCTGTTTGATGAGCACTGAAAGGGTTAATTTCCCAGCCTACTTGGTGCTGGCTGGAGGTGCTGTCACAGACTTACCTTGTAGAGTTTCAGGGCTGCCTCATGCCTGTGATTGGTAGTATGTAAGCGCAATTTATCCACGCTGTTGGTGTAATAGTCACAGGCGTTACATTTTAGGTGAACTGGGTTGCCAATGGCAATACACTTCAGCCTCCACTCATTAGTTTTGCCGCCTTCTTTAATGTGAGCCACCAGCTGATATTTCTGCATATGTTTGTCAGTCTTGCAGTGGAGCTGGAAGTTCGCT
>NC_046333.1:123549527-123552027 GCF_000738735.6 Corvus cornix cornix | reverse complement strand
AGAAAAGTCGGGCACACATTGGTTAAAAGTCTGCTTTCCTTCATTTTTTTCCTGAGCCTGCAAGGCTCTACCACTGTAATAGTAGCCTGATTACAGCCTAAGCTACCCCAAGTCCTTGCAGATCTCTCAGTTTGCAGAATGATGGCACTGTACACAACAGCTGAGTACTCTGAAACTTTAGTGTTTATTTTCAGCCTATGATATAGACTCTGCCTTGCTTTTATTCAGGAGGTAAGCAATCTTCATTCCAGTTGTAAGTCAGCACGATAGGTCTCGTTAATTTTAGACTAAAGCAGTAACCAATTTATCAGATAAGTTTTCAATTAAGCACAAAAGTTTGATTACATCCTGAAAACTATTGTTTCAGATATCTGAAGCATTACTGTTTTCTACATATTCTCATTTACAAGAAAAGGAAATTTAATTTAAAAATTTTGCGTAGTTGGACAGTGTAAGTTTATATACATAATAGACAGGTGCTGTATCCCCTGCATAAAATCACTCAGTGTGATTTTGGGATTAAAAAAAAATCCTTCCCTAGAAAGGCTTCAGTGAAGGTCACTGAGATACTAAGTATGAAGGATAACTGCTTAATTTTTTTTAAGGGTAATCAAATCTAATCTTGTCAGCTACATCAGAGAGAGAAAGTGATCAGTTTAAGATACATCAGAAGATTTGCATAGAATGAAAATGAAT
Organism: Corvus cornix cornix; assembly: GCF_000738735.6. Classification (NCBI taxonomy): domain Eukaryota; kingdom Metazoa; phylum Chordata; class Aves; order Passeriformes; family Corvidae; genus Corvus; species Corvus cornix. Next base: position 123,551,331 of record NC_046333.1, on the reverse strand, counting down.
CAAAATTAGTTTTGGTATCTGAGATGGCTAAATGACAGCCTAATTGCTCCTGAATCAAACGTCACAAAGCTTGGTGTGTAATTTTAATCACTGATGAGAACCGGGTTAAGTTTGCTCATGGCACACATACAATTTAAAAACCTTTTGAAATAATCTGATCACAATGAGCATGAAAACTTAATAATTCTCTAATTAGTCCAGAGACAAGCATGTTTACCTTCCCATTTGGCAAATCGGCACAAACAGCGTATACATTCTGAAGAAAGCCTACACGTCTAACGCATTCTCCTCCAATGGCCTTATCTACAGATAAAAAGCTGCACAAGGAGAGTTGCACCAGAAAGCAACTCCCAGCCCCTTCCATCTATAGAGGACTGGTATAAATGTCTTCATATTGGTAGCTCTCAACTCTGACACAAAAGGATAAACAATGCTGGTACAAAGTATTTTTACATGTATCCACTCAGCAACTGCACATGTGAGGCTATTTCAGTCACATGTAAACACACATGCAAGCATGAAGACAGGCACCCAGCTGGCACACAACATGCATACAAGAAGCTTTTTGGGCCATTGCACAGAAAAAGAGGCAGTAGTACTTCTGTTTTGTTTTTGATACAGGGATGCCTGAGCAGTAACTCTGTCCTACCCAGTACCATGAAAGGATCACTCAGGTTGAAACCTCTCTAGCAGGTAAAGCTAACTGATAAAGAAGGAGTTAATACAGCAAATGGAATCAGATGCAACTCCCTAGAACTATTATAGCCCTACCTGAGGCTTTCTATTTAACCTCTGCTGCTCGAATCAGGCTTTACCCATACTGCAGCATATTATGGTATCCCACAGCATCACAGGGTCCAGTACACGCACAGAAACAGTTGCCAGTTACAGTCGTGGGCATGCACATTATACTGGGGCCAGATGGCATTTATGAGCAGTAAGTAATTTTAGGCAGATACAAAATGGGTTCTGCAGCGTAGCATCTCACCCTTCCCCTTCTTCCCACAGCCCTGTGCTTAACAGTTGTGCTGTTGCAATTTTCTCTTAAAAGATTTAGCAGAAGTAAACTATATTTTTAAACTTTCCATCACATAGTCAGTGAAAAACAAAATCAGCACAGTAACAAGTGTCATAACATCTTTTCTGTTACTTAATCAACATTTTAAAATAAGCTGCACATTTAGAGTTGTCTCCTTATATAACTTCAGTATTAATCAGTACCAAACAATGACATCAGCCCTCTGATCACAATTGTATAAACAAAAGTATATTTCATTCCAATTAAAACAAATACTAAATCGTTGAACTGACGAGCAGCACACAGAGAAACCAAAATGTACATTTCCATACTTGAGCTGTTTACAGTCTTTGTGGCCATGTTTGCTATCAGATAAAGTAGACGAAATCATTATACCTTGATGAGGAATTAAAAATTACTGGCATAATTTACTGATTGTACATAACATATGATGGAGCATGCATCCAGTAGTCTACGGCATCTTCAATATTGAAAAATAAAAAAAAATCTCCTCCCCAGGGACCTTCTATGAGAGCTATAACAAAGTTTCACAAAGTCATAGATAAAAAAATTTACAAGGACTGCCTCAGAACAAATATTTTTCCACAAAGTCTCTATAACAGATTTCAAACCTCTTTACAAAAGCAATCACAGTGCAAACCATACAGTATAAAGAAAAACCCCAAAATGGATATATATTAAGCACGTATCTGTATAGCCTTAAGACATCAAGAAAAAATCAAATCTCTGCCAATGGTATCAGCTGAGTTCACAGAAATACATACC